>NC_068981.1:70837906-70841941 GCF_001194135.2 Octopus bimaculoides
ATATATATATATATATATATATGTATGTATGTATATATATATACATGTGTGTGTGTACGGGCGTACGTAAAGAGGCATAAACAATAATCTACACATGCACATACCTGAATACATATATATATATTTATATATATATATATATATATATGTGTGTGTGTGTGTGTGTGTGTGTGTGTGTGTATGCATATGTGTATGTATGCATGCATGCACTCATGTATGTATGTATGTGTGAGTGCGTAGGTAACGATGAAACCATACAGTTAGGCTGTTGACCTTGTCGAGCATCCACGAAGAAGAAATTTTCTTGAAATATATCAGACACCGTTCTACTGTAAGATCTTCTGGAGTTCAAGGATATCAATAATTTACCATTGCACATGGTACCTTTTTCGAGCTACGTTGACTGACATAGTTTTTTTCATTTAATTTTTACAGGGATAACAAGAGTTTCATGGAGAGGACACAAACTTTTGTCCTTTTTCTGAATGCCTGCTGCCTTCTGCATACTGATGTCTTTGCTAATTTCCAATGAGTGATATTTTATTCAGTGTCCAAGTATCAAATTTCATTTAGGGAACTTCCATTCAGTGAACTTCTCTTCTTTTGAGGCAATGTGACATGTAGCGCGATAAAAACATTGTTGTGAAATGAACTTCTATGTCGAGCTATGTCTATTTCCGCCAATGAATATTTTCATGTGTTTGAATGTGTGTGTGTGTGTATGTGTGTGTGTATGTATGTGTGTGTGTGTGTGTATTTGTGGTAAGTAGGAATATGTATGTATATGCTTAGGAGAGGTACCCAAAAGTAACCGGAAGCGTTCTCTGTGGGACACACCCGTTGTAGTTCAAGCTTCCACCGCTAGAAGCCACTTGATGCGGTCCTAAAACATCAGTCTGACGACCGGCGTTCTCCAATAGGGTCATACTGCCACGTGGTGCAATTTTGTTTCGCAGTGCTTCTCCCCTGTTCGTCGATTTTTGCGATGGCTGAAACGAAGGAACAGCCTGCTTCTGTGAAATTCTCTTTTCTCCTAGGGAAAGCGGCGGCCGAAACGGTTGCCATGCTTCAAACAACTTACAAGTTGTCATAAGCGAAACACAAGTTTACGAGTGGATTCTACGCTTTAGAAATAATCACTTGTCGCCTGAAGACCAACCTCATTCAGGACGATCGTCGACCTCCCGAACGAACGGAAACATCATGAAAATTCTGAGGTGATCTTGGAGGACCGTTACCGAACGATTGACGAACTTGTTGATATGACTGGTGTGCCCTGCGAATGAAAAGAGTTGCAGCAACATCGGTGCCTAGGCTGCTCAACGAAGATCAAAAGCGGTCGTGAATGAAAGCGTGTCGTGAACTGAAACAACAGTTGGAAGTTAATCTGGTCCTTTTTTCCGAAAGTCATTACTGGTGACGAAAGCTGGTGCTACGGAATTTGCAGATGTGAAGAGGTGAAGAAAAAAACGACGGAGGCATTAAAAGGCATCACTTCGAAAGAGTTCCATCACTTCTTCGGATAGTGGAAAACGCACCTGGACCGATACATTGCTTCAAATGGGGAATACTTTGAAGGCGATAAAAGCGTAAACATGTGCAACAAAGTGAATAAAATAATATTGCAAAATTCCGGTTTCTTTGGGGTATCCCCTCGTACATCTATATAAATACTTGAGATTTGTGCAACTGTGTCAACATTTACGCATTTCATCTATGTTTAAAATAACGAAATTAATGTCAACCATTATTAAATAGAAATATCGGAAGAATAGAAACATTTAAAAGTTGTAAACATGATAACGGCAAAACATTACCTAACTTTCAAATTAAGCGTTTGCAAAATTTAAAACTGAGAAGGTGAGAATATCAAGGGGTGACAAAGTTCTACGAGGTAGAAGACATTGAGATACTGTAATATGCCCTGACATGAACAGTATTATTAGTACATTGCTATGTAAATATACATAGACATGCATACAAACATTTATACATACACACGTACACATACGCATATACATACTCATTGTTTTAATACATGTACCCTCGCACACGCGCACACTCACATACATGGATACACGCACACACTCGCACGCGTACATGCAGCTATATATACATGTGTATGTATGTATTTATAGTGACAAGACTGGGTACTAAAGAAAACTTCAAAAGGTACAGCCTGACAAACATTCTATACAACCAGTTGGAAGCCAAATGTATTTCGAATAAAACGATAATTTGAAGTATGATATCTGAATTCCAACAGAGAAATCAAGGAATGAATGCTTCAAGAGATTAAATCAATTTATTGACCTCAAGTCTAAGTATACGGACTTGTGTACTTGTATAGCGGTCGTAACGTTTTTACAGCCTCTATCCTAACTCCTGCAATTACCTCTTTCAATTAGGCACCAGAAAAACTTCTTTTAATTATTGCAAGTACACATTAACTAGGAGGTATACATACAATTATTTATGTATAATTAAACGGTTAAGAATTCTCATGGAAGCAAGAATATCAGTGTCTTTTCTTCTTTGCCACATCATAAAAGACCCAAAACAGCATTTTCAGCAATTTCATTGATCATATATGCGAATGTGAATTTGAGAACATCTTTAAAATAGCTAAAGAATTTCTGAAGAGACATGAAAATGAAACTGATATTGGATTCTCTCTGTGGAACATCGTTTCATTCATTTAGGGATCATTAACGGTAATGTAAGATATAACAAATAAAGAAACAAAATAAAAGAACGGAATTGATATGTTATGTATATAAAATAAGAGCGCAAGGAAAAATTTCTTATATCAAAGAAAACTTTTATCGTTTTTTTTTTGTTTTTTTTAGGGAATAAAATGCTTGTGGGAAATGTAAAATAAAATGTATAAATAAAGAAAGTAAAGGAAAAAACAGTGAATATGCTACATGTATAAAATAAGATAGCAGGGAAAATTTCTTATATCAAAGAAAAATTTTATAGGTTTTTAGTCTAGGAGACAACATGCATATGTGTGGAAAAATATAGTGTCAGTGGGAGGTAAATATGGATAGTAAATTTATTTTAGGAAAAATAGAAAATATATAGAAAAAATGATTATAGATAAGAAAATGTTTTTTTTAATTTAAGGTTTGAAAAATAAATATATTTATATATAAATACAAAATAAAAAATAACAGTAGCTGGCTAAAGTATAGTAAGGTAATGAACTACATTGGGGAAAAGAAGATAAATATTAATAGTAAATCTAGGAGAGAGAGAAAAAAGTGTGCAAATAGATATTAATCATATTAATAATAAGTAATGCGGGACTATAAATTAGCAGATTTTAAATGAAATTAATAATTACTAATATTAGGAAATTATGTAAAAAATGTATTAGAAGAAAATGGGAAGAATATATATAGAAGAGATATAAAGAAGGTTGTAATGTTTTAATATAGGTATAAAAGTATTTTTCAAAGTAAATTGGGGAAAATGGTTATTTTTAGAAAATAAAATTAAATATAAATTTTTGGTTAAAATAACCTTATTAAAAACCTAACTCTAACTTCAAATACATACCTTTCCAAATTAATCACCCAAAATCAATTAAAAAGCACTTATTCATATTTTAAAATTCAATGGGATATAATAGCTTCAGTACCTACTTATGAAACAAATAGTAAAAAAAAGTATTCTTTGTTTAAATAAGAAATTTTTCATTCTCTCGATGAGAGAATATTAATTAAGTTTTTATAAATATATTTACCCTAATATTAATATGATACTTAAATGCACAGTTAATTACTTTATATTATTTATTTCTATACTTTTTAATGATTACCCAGAGTATATTATATATTATATTACATATTGTTTGCTAAATGTACACCCTTTTTCCCCCTTTATAATGTCTATACCGAATTTATCCACAAAACAATGCTCAGTTACCTGGAACGTTCCGTAAACTTAACACATAATATGTTATGGTATATCTTTTTTCTACCTCCGACGAGATATATATATATATATATATATATATATATATATATA
>NC_068981.1:70841951-70843065 GCF_001194135.2 Octopus bimaculoides
TAGATTGATTGATTGATTGATTGATTGATTGATTGATTGATTGATACATAGACACTTACATGCATATATTTACATACATACAGACATTTATGATCATACCGTAGTTACATATATGTGTAAACGTGTGTGAGGTTGGTTTCAAACACGTAAGAATGTACGTATATACAGTACGTAAAGGTGTGTGTGTGTGCGCGCGCGTGTGTGTATGTGTTTGTGTGTGCAGTATATGCGATATAAATAAATATTTATATTGAAAGACATTACCTACTTGAAAACTATTTTTCTTTTAATTTGAAAGTATATTCTATTTAATTCTGTATGTTATTGGCTGCAACAACAAACATATTATCAGTCTCCATTCTTCATCGAATGTGTATACTGCACGATACAGATTTATGACTTTGATCAACGCTCCATTGCCCAAAACTGAGTATTGTGGAGCTGAGAGCAGTCATGCGATTAATGTATATTCTTCTCACTGCACAAAATGATCGAACACAACATGAACTAAAAAGAAAGTGTCCACACAGTGTTAACAGAGCGTTACTATTGCATAACAATATGATGGCATATTTCATTGGTGTATTGAACAATGGCGCCTGAATGTCGAAAATATCAGTTTCAATTTCAACCGCTGCATGATGTACAAAAATTCACTATTTGATATCTGGAAATTATACACGTGTCCCCAATATCATATTTCTGCTTCTGGTGATCGAATCACCTTATATGAGAAGTTATATGAGAAACAAGGATTAATACATATAGATGAAACATAGAATACCCTAGACGTTTCAGACAACTATATTTTTTCTCCTAAAATCTAGAAGTCATATCAAATATA
This sequence comes from Octopus bimaculoides, assembly GCF_001194135.2. Taxonomy (NCBI): domain Eukaryota; kingdom Metazoa; phylum Mollusca; class Cephalopoda; order Octopoda; family Octopodidae; genus Octopus; species Octopus bimaculoides. Next base: position 70,842,796 of record NC_068981.1, read on the forward strand.
TTAGCCTGGAAATGAGGAATACAGGGTTACATGTATTTGAATAATTCACACACACACACATATATGTATGTATGTGTGTGTACATACACAAATATCTTGGTAAGTAGCTTGCTTACCAGCCACATGGTTCCGGGTTCAGTCCCACTGCGTGGCACCTTGGGCAAGTGTCTTCTACTATAGCCTCGGGCCGACCAAAGCATTGTGAGTGGATTTGGTAGACAGAAACTGAAAGAAGCCCGTCGTATATATGTATATGTATGTATGTGTGTG
>NC_068981.1:70843441-70845133 GCF_001194135.2 Octopus bimaculoides
ATATGTATGTATGTATGTATGTATGTATATACGCGGCTAGTGAACGATGAGAATGAGTACATAACACCGCATTTGGTAGTTAAATATTTTCTTTATTTGCGAAAATTACCATACAACCATTGGTTCCAAGCAAGACATTACAATTCTCAAACGTTACACTTGCAAATACTGGTAATCACTTTCCATTGTGTATAATGCTAAGTGTGATTACACGAGACTTTAAAGAATTTGAACATTATTTGAGGTTAAGGTGCGGTATATACGATACACAGTTATGCGTAAATAATATATATATAGGGGTTCCTTTAATCGTTATTACATGCGCACAGCTTAGTGGAAATAGTAAACCACGACACGTGAAACGTGAAATGTCAATTAGTATATTAACAGTAACCACTTGTGTACGTTCTTTCGTTGCTTCGTTATTTGTTAATTTTAATGTTCGATTTGACTATATATTTGGCGCGCGCACTTATGTGTGGAGCTAGTAAATATACTCAAAAACATATCATGCTTTTCCTGGACATTTTCCTTCCACGGACCTTTCCTTTCTTCTCTTCCTGACGAAGAGCTATGCTCGAAACGTCAAAAACCTACACTTCTTTCCATCTTTACTAAGCATAAAGAAAATACATTCCATGTGTACATCCTTTCGTTGTTTTGTTATTTGTTATTTTTAATGTTCGATTTGCCTATATATATATGTAGGGTGTGCGCATGTATGTGTGGGGCTGATAAATAAGCGCAAAAACATATCGTGTCAAAATCATCTGCGTTTTAAGTACCCCATCCCCTACTCATGAAACGTTCAGAGACATCTAAATTGTTTTTATAGCTTTGTACAACTATGTGTGTGCGTGTCTAAGCGTGCGTATCTATATGTGTGAAAGTGTGTACGGATGTGTGAGTGTGTGAGTGCACGAGTGAGTGTGTGAGTGAATGCGTATGTATTAATATGTAACTGCTTGTGTGATTCTCATTCTCGCATGTCTAGATGTGAACCGATCACATACAATAAAAATACAATCTTGTCAAAGTAATAGATTCTTAGATTCACGTTTTTAACGAACATAGTGCATTTCATACAGTTATATTTATAGCTGAGCGACAATGTGTATACTTATATGTTACGGAGAGGGGGGGGCAGAAAACACAGATAAAGAAAGAGTGTGGTAGAAGCTGGCTGTGTGTGTATATGTATGAGATTGTATAGCTATGTGCATGAATTTGTATATGTATGTGTCCGATTGTTTTTGTATATAATATACATATGTCAGATTAAACAATATTATGTAGAGTGGACAAAGGACCTGATGTCTGAGATTGTTTTTATTGTCTTCAGCTTATTTGTTTGCTTCAGAATTTCGCGCGAAATTGTATAAACAAGGACAAACACGTAACAAATATTTCTATTAACAATAAGCATTATGTTATTTGCTTGTTTTTCATTTGTTTGTATTTTAATTCATTTTGGTAATTTGAATCACGAACAAAAATGCTTTTATACAATTTAGTCCATTCTACTAGAATCCTTTTGTTGCCTTTAATTCAAGTGCAAACATAGTTAATGTGTTTGGAAAACTTTAGAAAAATTTTAACCAGGAAATCTAAAGTATAGTACTTATATACATGTGTGTGTGTGTGCGTGTGCGTTTACATATACATGGATATGTATGTTTGTATAATTATTTA
>NC_068981.1:70845143-70847437 GCF_001194135.2 Octopus bimaculoides
TATATGATGTACGTAGATATACAAAACTGAAATGGCCGACAAAATAGCAAAATTAGCAATTATTTGTTCATATGGCGCGTGTTCAAGTCTGCTGAAGCCCTTTGCTTTTCTTTCTGAAGACTACTACTTATCTCTAACCATTGCATAACAGGAACGAGATCTCCTTTAACATTCTTAAGTAAAACTATTGAGTTTTTTTATTTACATTTGGCGATTTTTAGCGAAAGAATATGGTTACGATGACAATAAAAAAAAGATTAAAGAAACAAATACAAAAATGCCAGTGCCATTAGAAACTTCAATTGCAGGATTGAAGCAGTTACAAATTCGATATTGAAATATAAAAACAGTGTTGAGTTGGATTTCATTCACTTTTACTACACATTACATTTCTTTGTATTCTACCACAAATACTCACGTTTGGTGATTAAAAAGTAGCAACAGTAGGACGCAAAGTGCACTAAGATATTAGTCGTTTCGTATCTCTCGTTTGTATATCAGTACAAATGGCGTACATTTTTTTTCTTTTGATCCTTCCAAAGTTGATAACATAAGTATTAGTTATGTTCTGTTGTTTGATCGTCTATATCTCTCTTCAAAAGGTTGTGTTCAAGCGCTAACTTATGATATCATTATTTAAAAAATACACAGAAACCATATACACTCATATTTTTCAAAAGTTACCATGCCATGAATGATGTTTTTCATGTTTCGCATTGCTCAAAAGAAACAAAATACATCTATTGATATCTAAATAAAATTATATAAAATTCTTGAATAAAATCATTGCACCAAATAAAAAAAAATCAATCATTTGTACCAAAGCTGAGATTAAAAACTAATTAGGTAAAGTTAATGAACTTTCGCCATTATTAATCGTATTAACAAGACTGAAGCACTTAGGTAACAGATCTTGTCTATTCGTGTATTTGAGCGACTTTCATTCAAACGAAAGCTTTCTCAAAGTAAATTCTTTTATTTCATTTTATTTTCCGATAGCATTCATCTGAATCTTTACTTTCCATTAAGTACGTCTAAAAATAGAATTTATATACTGTTATACTTTGTATACTGTCATCTGTGAAATATTTTTTCACAGACACTGATTACCTCTCGTAGGATCATTGAATTACCTGTAGATACCATGCACAATGTCATAAGTTAGTGTAAAAATTGATGCACTATACAATATGTAAACAAAGATTGTTGTGTGCTTACAATATCTACGGATTACTGTAATTAAAGAACTAATACTGTATACGTATCGTACAGGAACCTAAAATTTGCAGGGTCACTAAGAATTCCTTCTAAATATAATCCTTCTGAAATAGGTATTAAACGAAAACATTGACGCAATAACTCTGTAACCTTAAAAGTCAGAAAGAACATAATAATTGGTGATTATTAAGCGACACCAACATACTCCAGGTATATATGTTATACTCCCATTAGAGATGTACCATACCGTTCGCACTCATAGACTTAAACGGAAATGATAGATAAGCACAAGTTTACAATGTACATGTAGTGACTCTGTGTGTGTGTGGGGGGGGGTCATTCACGAACTGCCGTGAGAAATAGGTTTCTTTAATTTGACATTTACTTCTCGATAATTTTTATTTCCTTAAACAAATTCAGTTCTTAAAAAGGCACAAGAATCTGCTAAATTTTGAGATAGAAAATATTTTGAATAAATATGTTCAGAATACAAAAGGACTACATACATGCAACTTTATTTACATTATTCACATTAATAATTGACGGGTATTTGTCCTTATCTTGTTTGTTGTTAACACAACGTTTCGGTTGATATACTCTCCAGCCTTCATCAGGTGTCTTGGGGAAATTTCTAACATGGGTTCTCATTCCGAAGGTATTTTTCGATGTTATTATCATTACTATTATTATTATTAAGGTCACTGCCTGGAATCGAACTCGGAATCGGAATCTTGGAGTTAGTAGCCTGAGCTCTTAACCACTACGCCATATGCCCGTGGGCAATTATGAAGTGAATTTTAGGGCTTATAAATCTAATATTCTCCTATCCTTCCTTAATACCGTTCTCATATGTTATTCATATCTGCACTCGGTTTGCTTAGGAGATTGTTTTGTCCTAGCATATGTGCTGCTTCTTTCAGTTTTCGTATTTTCCAGTGGTGTTCTCTGTCTATTAAAATAATAGACCTTAGGAATGAGAAGCCAGGTTCGAAATTTCCCCAAGACACCTGATGAAGGTTGGAGGGTATATCAGCCGAAACGTTGTGTTAATAACAAACAAGATGGGGACAAATATC
>NC_068981.1:70847447-70851545 GCF_001194135.2 Octopus bimaculoides
GAGGGTATATCAGCCGAAACGTTGTGTTAATAACAAACAAGATGGGGACAAATATCCGTCAATTGTAAATAATGTAAATAATGTACATAATTCATCATCTCTTAAATATAGAATAGTATAGCGTCCTTATTGCCAAATTACTTTAAATTTATTTACGTTTAAATAAGGAATCTTACTGAGGGAAATCCAATTCTATAAACCTCGTTTATAGAATTCATGAATTTGAATGAGTAATGCCCAAGTCCGTTTTTAAACCACAATATCCGTTATTTAAAAAATAACATTTAGTATAATTATTTATAATTATTCTTTATCTAAAACTCTCAATGAAACACATCAATTACTAGAAACCAGTTTAAAATTGATGCAGTACAAGAAGACTTATGACGCAGAAGTAGTCAAATCGGAAAGAATAACACCAAATATCATCTTAAAATTCACAAATTTCTGTCGTTGTGTAACAAAATTAAAAGTCCTATATATGGAAAATTTAATACTGAACACTACGTCCACATTAATGTAGTAGATACAGCTTATGAAGAAAAATGTGGTCAAATCGGTGAGTCATCGCTAATAACTTTTCTTATATTGTTTTTTAAATAAACTTAAGTGGCAAGAAGTGAAGTATCTTTGCACTAGCTCCAAATTTTGACCAGTTTCGGGGTATGGTGGAGAGTTTTGTGAGAGTAGAGTTGCTTAAATTGAAAAAATGTCTAATTTCCCAACCTTTTAAAGGGATATATATATTTCATATACTATAGTTAAAGAGCGGATTTTAGGGTGCCAAATTATCAGCCTTTTTCAGTTCAATTGAAAACCAGAAGTTTTAATGCAATCTTTTAAAGCTTCTACTTCCTGTCCTGACTTCACAAGGTTCAATTAATTAAGAAAACTATCGTTTGTGCCCCTGCATTCTTTTGCTGGTCCACTGTTTTTCCAAGCAGCGCTTTCTATAAATGAAAAAGATCATTTTTTATTGAAATTTAACAGAAATGCTAAGCTACGCTGAGAATAAGATTATTCTTATTCATCGTTTTAAAGCACATATATGTCAATTTAAGCTCATTAAATAGTACATTTCACATTTCGTGTTTTTAATAAGATTCATTTTTAGTCCAGTAATATTTTCTATCTTATCTTCGTAAGAAATAATAAGAATTAACTAATACACATGTTTAATAATGATAAAATTAATAAATCGACTCTTTGCCTCAATGGCATTTTAAAAATCTTTTTTGTTTATAGAAAGCGCTGCTTGTAAAAACATTGGACCAGCGAAAGAATGCAGGGGTACAAACGATAGCTTTCTTAATTAATTGAACGTGGGAAGTCAGGACAGGAAGTGAAAGCTTTAAAAGACTGCAGGTGAAGCTGAATATAAAAGAACATGTTATTTATATTTTATTCAAGTATGGACCCTAGAACATACCCGAGTTAGGGAGAAATTTTATTCATTTTAGATTTATAGAACTATTGCAATTCGCCTAATTTCACTTCGTAAACACCTCTTTGGAAGAAGTTAATATATATATTAATCCAGGGTACATTACTTAATTCAATAATGATATATATTGCATTTCGCTAAAATACATAACAAAATCGATTGAAAAGTGTTCATTGTCTCGTTGATATTCATATTATTAAGGCGGCGAGCCTGAGAATCGTTAGCACGCCGGGAAAAACGCTTAGCGGCATTTCGACCGTCTTTACGTTTTGAGTTCAAATTCCGCCGAGGTCGACTTTGCCTTTCATTCTTGGAGGTCGATAAAATAAGTACCAGTCTAGTACTGGGATCAATGTGATCGATTGTACACGTCCCCACAAATTCCAGACCTTGTGCCTATAGTAGAAATGATTATCTGGTTAATATTTATATTATTGTTAAGGTGGCATGCTGGAAGAATCATTAGCATTCTCGACGAAATGCTTAGCGGCATGTCGTCTGTCTTTACGTTCTGAGTTCATATTCCGCAGCAGTCGATTTTTGCCTTTCATCCCTTTCGAGGTCAATAAAATAAGCACTAGTTAAGTTCTGGCGTCGATGTAATCGACTTACCCCCTCCCCAGAAGTTGCTGGCCTTGTGCCAAATTTTCAAACCAATAATTTATATTCTTATTTGCTCATTTTAAAAGCAAATTCGATTGAAAATTTTCAACATATAATAATTACACTCCAAATTAAATGGTGTATGAAACTCTAGTGATCTAATGAATATACTAGCTCACGCACCTCCTATCGTTGAATGTATTAGCTAATAAACAGCAAAAGATAAAAGTATAAAGCTTTCGGCTATTTTTTAACGAGCTGCAGTAAATCTACCTCTATATAATCAGAGTTCTTTCTCATATATTTCTCTGCATAGCATTATCTCTAGTTACTCTGAAAATAAATAAAAATCTAAGGTGAACGTTTTTAGTATTTGCATACAAGTGAGGTATGACTAAAATATATAAAACATGCTATCGGCGATATATGAACGGTTTATTATCTTGCAAATAACCCTACCCACTGAGGGGGGATACGTTTATTTGTAATGTACGAGCACTTGTAGTACGTCACATACGAATGAATTTGCCCTATTCTCATATAAAATCTTTTTTGGCTTTCCTTTTTTTCTAATCTGTTTCTTTGTATATTAAAATAATAAAAGATCTATGTTATATATAAAATTAATTTTATATCTCGGAGCAAACACATTTCCTACTGAAGTATTTTCATCAAATTATTTGTTCCTTGAAAATAAAGATATATGTTCATTCGAGAAATTAATACTGTGAATTTGAGTTTATATTAAATTTGCGATATTAAATTGATTCCTGATTTAATTGATTCATTGAACAGTTTCTTATTTGTGAATGAATTATTCCCTTAATACTCAATTTAATTTTAAGCTCTTGTTTACACAAAGTTTTAGCAACAGTCATATAAGTTTAAGCATATTTTTATGAATATACGTATTTCAGTCTATGTGCAGGCGTGTCTGCTTATTTCCGTGTGATATTTAGGATATATGAATGATATAATATGTACATAGTCTTTACTCCTTTACGGACTTCAACCATTGCACAGAGATTATGTTGGAACATTACTTTCAATGGTTCTGTCAATGATATTGATTAAATCCAGTGCTTATCTAATTCACTCTGATAAACCTGTTGGTTATAGGAGTAGAAACAAATCAATACCGGTTCTCAAACGGTGAGAGACGAGCTGAAACAATGATACACGAACACAGAGACAAACAAGCAAACAAACACATACGTACACACACAAATACAGGCGTGCGCACATATGTATGTATATATAAAACAATTGCAGCGTGCAAGGTGTTTATAAGCGATTTAAAAACACGCAAAAACCGTTAGATTCACTTCAATATTTAAATTTAATTTGTGTCAAAATATTTTCGTCGCTTTTAAGCTGCGACCTGTTCACTGCACAACGCATAATGATTCTGAAATACTGTACTAAATTTGTAAATACCACATCTCTAGCAAAAAGAACTAAAAGCATATGAACGCATTCAACTTCTACTTTTAATGCACGGGAAAAGAGGGTAGGAGGTCTTCTGACTGACTGCTTCAATAATTTTTTGATCGCTCCACAGAAAATAAGTGTTCAAACTTCATACGCAATTCATAGGATAGAATATTCAGTGAAAGCATTAAGCAATCAAGAGTTAAGATATTGTCATGCTGGACATCTTAAATAGGCTTAGACAACTCGTCTTTAATTGAACAATATGTACTTTACAAGCATCTCACTGTGAATTAGAAAAATTGAAGACATTTAGATATTAGTCTAACACTGCTATGATGAACTATAAAAATTTCGGAACATACAAATTTATTGGAATATTTAGCTGAAGATCAAAATAGAGTATTCTTTACTCTTAACTGTGAAACGATCGTACTAAATTAACTAAAGGCAGGTGTTTTTTTTTACTCTTCTCTACTGTTTTTTGTTCTGTGTGTATCAAAAATATCGCTATCAATCTGGAGTAATAATTTGTAGTTTTGAAATCAGTAGTTCTTTGACTGCTATTTCTGAATTCTCAGTATGTTGGAGAAGCAGGTTACTGTCAATCCCTATATATT
>NC_068981.1:70853053-70853828 GCF_001194135.2 Octopus bimaculoides
TGTGTGTGTGTGTGTGTGTGTGTGTGTGTGTGTGTGTGTGTGTGTGTTTTGTTGTGGTGAAAAAAGATATTTTTTCTCTGAATATTTTGCACAATAATTTTTTAAGAAATCTGGACATCTTTCCTATTGTTTACTATTCAAATTACAATTGTTAACTGTTGGAAGTCAAGTACACTGAGATGTACATACAGTGTTATTGTTTAGAGTGGAAGTTCAATACGAAGTACTGAACTCATTATCTTCTGGTTAGTAATCCATTACCTTAAATTTGGAACCATTATTTTACTGGGTTTAGTATTTCGACTGTCACCATAATGGAGTATCACCTTCAAAAATTTAATTGATCATACTGACTTCAGTACATGTTTCAATGTGGTATTTATTATATAGATTCTGCTTGATGAATTGCTAACTTCGAGACATAGTGGGACACAATACTCGATTTAACAACAAATCTAAATACACACAGCCACGTTCTGCACCCCTAGACCAACCACAGACTTGTGACTGAATTTGGTAGACGGAAACTGCAGCGTTGTTCATCAGAAAATAACAGAAAAACTTGTTTATAAATAGATTTGTTTGTTTCATACGCCTCGTGTGCCAATTCTTCCTATAAGAAAGGAACAAACGATACAATGTGGTTGTAGGTCATAACACCCGGGCAACACCGGGTTGCATTGCTAGTGTGTGTTGTGTGTGTATACATATATGTATGCATATATGTATATGTGTAGAGAAATAAATACCACACACATATATATATATATATATA
>NC_068981.1:70856388-70858048 GCF_001194135.2 Octopus bimaculoides
TATATATATATGTATATATGTATATATGTATATATGTATATATATATGTGTGTGTGTGTGTATGTATATATATATATATATATACATATGTAAGAGGAATAACCACCAAGATTAGCGTCTTCTTCTAGCATATTAGGAATCCACCTTGGTGGTTATTCCTATGCATGTAATATAGTTCCTTAATCTTCGGATCTTTTAAGTATGCTAGGCCACTGGTTTAAATTCATATTAATTAAAATTAATTTCATTTCTACCCACATTATTTAACATTTAAATAACCATGTTTTCTAAACGGTAAATTCGGGCGGAAATTTATTAACTGCAGAGTTCTTTCCGGCTTCAGGGCGCCAAGATGAAGACATTTGAAATATACCCTCAAATATAATTAGCAGAACTTTATACACGTTCTCTTTCAAGAGGACGTCTGGTGTCTAGTTCTGTAAATTATGTTTTGCATGCGACCACTGCACTGAAGAACTGCAGACATTTACAACCGTAAATGTTAACAGCGAAATCTAGGTATGTATTAGGTTGTCAAGAATGTTCTTGCGGTTTTTAACCTTTAAATTCAGATGCAAAACTTTATTAATCGAAATAAACACCATCAGAATAAACACACTTTTGCCAACTCGAAACACGTTTATTTATGCCAGTAGCGTAAAAATCCTGTGTTCTCCTGGCGATGAAGTCGCTGAAGGCGTGTTTGGCATCGTCTTGGTTTTTGAATTATTTCTCATACGTGAAGTTGTCGAGATGCTTGAAGAAATGGTAGTCGGTAGGCGAGAGGTCTGGTGAGCATGGCGAATGAGACAGAGTTTCGTAGCCCAATTCGTTCAACTACTGCAGAGTCAGTTGTGCGACGTGCGGACGAGCGTTGTCGTTTGGTCCTTTTCTATTGTCCAACGCTGGCTGTTGTTGTCGGAGTTTCTTATGCATTTCATCCATTTGCTGACGAGACCAGCTGCAGACCACCAAACAGTCACCATGACCTTTCTTTTGGTGCAACTTCGGCTTCCGGAAGTGCAGTAGAGCTTTGTCGGCGTCCAACAACTGAGCTGAACGTCGCCGGTTGTCGTAAAGAATCCACTTTTCATCGCAAGCCGAGAAACGGATCGTTCTTGTTCCGTAAAAGAAGGAAAGACGACACTTCAAAACGGCGTTTTTTTTTTGTTGTTGTTCAATTCGTGACGCACCCATTTCTCAAGTATTTTTGTTTTACCAATCTCTTTCAAGTGGTTAGAAATTGTCGTATACGTTACGTCTAATTCAGAAGCAAGCTCTTGAACAGTTGTGCATGGATTGGCTTCGACTAAGGCTCTTAGTAAATCGTTGTGAACATCCGATGGCCGACCACTACGCTTATCATCTTCAAGACTCTCGTCACCACTACAAAATTTCTTGAACCATGATTGTGCTGTACGTTCAATAGTGGTTCCTGAGCCAAACGCATCATTGATATCGCGTGCCGTTTCAGCAACTTTTCGGCCAAGCTTGAACTGGAATAAGAAAATTGTGCGAATTTGCTTTTTGTCCATGTTGTATTCAACGTTCCGCAAAAAATGGCCTAATTACTCAAAAAGAAAAAGTGTAACACGATTAGATAGAGCGAAAATCGGGCTTAAGATGATATATAAAGTCAAAGTAATTTAACGATTATTAA
>NC_068981.1:70858422-70859144 GCF_001194135.2 Octopus bimaculoides
ATATATATATATATATATATATAAATTAACAGAATGAGATAAAAATCCAGGGGTATGAATAGTTTTCAGAACATTTATAAAGAGAAGGCCTTACAGCTGTTTCCGGCATATTTTATATATCCCTTCATCAGAGACGGCGTGAGAAAATGTTTAAGCAATAGTTATTATAGAGAAAATATGAAATACAGAATGAAGTGGAGGAATGAAAACAGACGTGAGATATGTAAAGATACTGTGTTTGCAGTTACATTATCTAAGCTACTGGTCAAGAAAAAAATGATGCAAGGAAGGAAGAGGTGTGAGAGAGAGAGAGGGGAAGAGATGGGAGGGTAAAGATTAAAAAAGGGTGTGAGGTATTTTAGCAGAGGTGTTGTAACACAGCTTAAGGGATGGGCATAAAAAGTGTAGAGAGAAGGTAAGGGTACTAAAAGTGAGGTGGAATGAAGAATGAAGAATAAAAGTCAAGTTGCTTAAATGGACAGGTTAATGCTGAGTAGTAGGAAAAATAAAGATTTTATACCTGTGAAGATGTATACACACATACGTATCCATACATGTATATACACATTTACGTACATCAACGCATATACACGCATACAAACTCTTCTGTTTTACACTCATTCACGCATATACACGCTCATTTGCACCTATCTTTGTATATTTTGTAGCTTGTTCTTCTTTGTTTGGATTCATTATATATATATATATATATATATATATAT
>NC_068981.1:70859732-70861427 GCF_001194135.2 Octopus bimaculoides
AAATAAATGCCGGCGTTTAAAATTCGAAAATTATCCAGAAAAAAAAATTTCAATAATTGATAATATCGAAGGGTAATAGAATATTAGAAATTGCTACTACCAATGGTCTAGCGTGTAAAACTTTTCTGGATAATTTTCGAATTTTAAACCCCGGCATTTAATTGTTGCCGACGAGGAGCTGCGCTTTCGCGGTAGATTTGAAAAATTAGAATGGGCATATGCCGGATTGCCTCATGTATATATGTTTAATCTGTGGTGTACCTTCTGATGAAGACTTCACCTAGCAAATTATTTTATTTGCTAAAATAAGTCAGAAACCATTGGTTCAGGAGCTAGATGGTAAATGTTATTTTTCATTACTTTCGAAATTTTATCCCTAATAGTGGTTGGGAGCTTAGCTCTTCTTTCTAGCATGAGGGAATCCTATGACGGATACTTCTTATGTGTTTAAATGTAAACTGTATTTATATGAATAATATGTAGTCTATGGACTAAATTTTTATACGCTAGGTCACTGGTAGAAGAAATTTCTAATATTCTATTACCCTTCGATATTTTTAATTATTGAAATTTTTTCTGGATAATTTTCGAATTTTAAACACCGGCATTTATTTACTGCCGACGAGGAGTTGCAGTTCCGCGGTAGATTTAAAAAATTAGAATGTATAAGCATAGGGCATATACTGGATTGCTATGTGCATATATATTTAATCTGCTAATGAAGACTTCACCTAGCAAATTATTTTATTTGCTAAAATAAGTCAGAAACCATTGGTTCAGGAGCTAGATGGTAAATTTTATCCCTAACTTAACTGTTCTTTCTAGCGTGGGGGAATCCTATAAATAGATACACACGCACATGTAAACATTTATAGGTATACAAATACACATACATAATATAGTAACAACAAAAATTATTGAGGCCAGATATTAACTAGGTTTCCACAACAAGGTAACTAATCCTGTATGAGTAAAGGATGGAGAATGCGTGCAGGAGGAATATATCTATGTATATGAGTAAATGGAGACAGCCGCAAGAATGAGTGCAGTACGAGATGTTGGCCAATGGAGTTGGCAGCTAAAATGCCAAAGGTCATATTCGGAGTATGCAACACGGGGAAGAGGGAGAGTGATCCATCGCGAACAACGTTAGAAGGTGCTGCAAAACCATCTAGATTGAACGGGCTGGAAAGCCAGTTCAGAAGAATGTCTCTCGATTAAAATGTAGGGTCTCCTGTATAGGATATATATCGTAAGACCCAAAACACAGAATGTCTCTAAGGATATAACAGTGATGATATGTTCAAGTACTGCGAGTATAGACGGTGTAGCTGTCTATACACACACACACACATGCACACACTGGCACTGAACACATACACACACACTGAACACACACAGGCACACACTCATATAATATATATATAATTCGTATATGATGTATATATATATGTATATATATCATATAATATATTTTTACATAGACATATAGATATTTGATTTATAAGTGTGTTATCTTTTTTTAGTGTGTGTGCGTGTAATTTACATATTTATGGATGTGTATATAATGTATATATAATGCTTAAAACATATATTATACCTGCATACCCATATAGATATATAATCTTTATATGTAAGTATATATATGCGTATATATATATATATATTCATATTATGTATGTATGTATTATGGTG
>NC_068981.1:70866452-70871498 GCF_001194135.2 Octopus bimaculoides
TATATATATATATATATATATATATATTGTATATGTATATGTGTGTATGTTTGAGAACCGGTGTTGGTGTGTTTACATCCCCGTAACTTAGAGTTTCGGCAAATGTGACCGATAGATTAAATACTAGGTTTTTAAAAATAAATAAGTCCTACGGTCGATTTATCCGACAAAAAAACCTTTCAAGGTAGTGCTCCAAGCATTGCCGCAGTCAAATGTTTGAAACAAGTCAAAGAATGAATAATTAAATACGAATTTATAAGTTGTCAATGTGATGTGATAACTCAGTGCATGGTTCCCTTTTTGTAGGCTCAAAACCTAACCATTATTGCGAAGTTATGTAGCCTTTAGAGGTAGTGGTCCTTTCGGCAAACAACAAAACATATCCGGAATCGTATTGCTAAAAAGGAGACAATCACTCCACCATATTCCCTTGGTAGCTACTTTTAATGAATTCAAGTTTCAGAGGTATCTTTTTTTTTCTTTTTTTTTATTTACCGGAATTATTCATTTGAATGACTGGTTTCATCATTTTTCTACTATTTACTTGTTTAAATCATTGAACTGCTGGTATGCTGGGACACTGGCTTGAAGTGTTTAGTCGAACGTATCGACCCCAGTTCTCATTCTTCAGCACGGTACTTATTCTATCGGTCTCTTTTGGGCAAACCGTCAAGTTACAGGGACATAAAGAAACCACCACCGAATATCAGGCAGTGGTGGGAGACAAACACAAAGACATACACACCTAAATACATAATTATGTTTGTGTTTGTGTGTGTGCATGTGTGTGTATATGGCGATTTTATTTCAGTCTACCATATCCACTCACAAGGCTTTGGTCGGCTCGGGGTTTTAGAAAACACTTGTCCAAGGTGCCATGCAGTGGGACTGAACCCGAAACCACGTGAATGAGAAGCAAGCTTCTTATCATACAACCATGCCTGTGCCAGACCGTTAATACTATTTTATTAATTAAAACGTATATCAAGTATTTTCGCCAGTACTTTACTGTAACCTTTTTATACTTTAAATCTCCGTAAATATTTCCTCTATGCTATTTTAAAAAATTTATTACGCAACTGAACGTTCATTCATGAAATATTCTACATCCCTCTAATCATTTGGAGACCACGGAGTCATGGTTAGACTATTATTTGCTAATAAGTTCGCATAAGGCCTAAACCTACCTAGAATTGTCACTGTGAGACTATTATAAGAGGCACTCTTTACAGTATTCCATTTTGAATTAATTTGATTAAAATTTCTGCCTTGTTTCTTAAGCTTGTATTATCATAAATAATAATTCAGACAATGATCGTTCTCGTCACAAATATTGTAATTTTATTAAACAAAACTCCTCGGCTTATATCAACTATGCAAGTACTTACGTCGCTGGTAGCTTTATAGATTGTGATAAACTTGTTGTTGACCGATGTAGCAAGTGGTGTTTGATGTATCTCAAATTAAGGCGGGGAGACTTTAGAACGAATCTAGGTGAAGGCCTATACTTCCATCTTAGCAATCTATATGTTTCGGCTTCTGAATAACTTTTATTTTCTCTGTATTCCCAGTAGTGTTATTTAATTACTTCACATGATTCTAATAAAATTTATTCTGTTTTCACTGTAAGTAAATTTCTTATTTGTTAGAATATTGATTATATATTTCTTTAGGCTTATTTGTTTATTTTATTCTAATATTTGTTTTAATGGTTTTATTTATTGAAACATCACATGATTAACTTCATTAACTAGTACAGATGGTTTATGGTTAATCTTCACTCCTCCAACCGATAGATGCTGTATATATTTTATACTACTTCTCAATAATTTTTCTTCTAATTTGAATATGCCTGTAGCACCAAAGTTCTCGCATGGAAATTTGTCTTTTAACAGTTAAAATTAAATTACATCGGTTTAATATTTTATCCTTGTATAAGCAAAATATTGGAGCTTTGTTGCCTCTGTACATCGTACACAGCATTTTTTCACAGCATAAGAGAGCATTAGTAGTTACCTTTATAAGTGATGAGGTTTTACTAGCAAATAGTCATGAGAACATAGAAGCATGCATCTCGAATGAGTTAAATACTATGGGTTTTCATCTCAATTTGGTATGGTTTTCCAGCATTTATCCAGAGCAATTCTTTCTCTTACTCTTTCTCTAACTCACACGCTGGTCTACTGGAAAACAGTGTTGGTCTTAGAATGTTTGTTTTTGTAATGTGTTTCATTTTAATTTTGCTTTCAAATTAAATTCATGTCATCATATTAATAATTCAAGAAGCTATCTTTCACTACATTCAACATATGTGTTACTTAAGTAAAAATGTGCTGTACATATACTTTCAATTGTGCACTACAAGTTGATCTAAAGACAGAAGTATGTGTTTAGTCACAGCATCGTGCTCGTTAACGGAACAAGTTTTATAAATTACATTCGGCAATCCGACGCTCTATAAACCTAAGTGTGAATCTAACGACTTTATGATTTAATCATACAGTAATAACTCGAAATTGAATAAGGTTGTTTGAGAAAGGAAATTCATTCAGTTACCAAAACGTATACTTATGAATTGTTTATGACTGACTTATTAAACATTCCAAGTCATTTATTTTGTAGTTACAAGCTAAACAAAGTTGGATGTTTTGGTCACCAGCAATCGTAATGAGGGCACACGATCTATTGGCTACATATACCAGGTCATTAAGAATGAAATTTCCGATTTTCATACGCACCAACTTTGACAGTCGTTGACGGTCGTTTTATCCTGACATTTCTTTGTTCTACAACATCGAAGAGTTACATCATAACTTTTCGAAATGCAATTCATGGTGTCTATATTGTGAGTTTTCTCCTGTTAATCCTTTTTTGTGAACCCATGGATAGATAAAAAGTTGTGTTGTTTATGAATGAATTCCGTTGTGAAACCTAATCATCTCAGACAGCTCGAAATATCAATGAGGTATTTGGTGAAAATCTGGTGAATGGGCGCACTGTACGTCGATGGTTCGAGAAGTTCTGATCTGGTGACTCTACATTTGAAAATCAACCCCATGGTAGACCTGAGATCAAGGTGGATAATGATGAGCTTGAAACTGTAATGGAAGCGGAAACATCTCAACTGTACTGGACCAGCTGAAACAAATCGGCAGGTAAAGAAGCTGAACAAGTGGGTACCACACGAACTGAACGAGCATCAGATGACACGTCGTCTTTAAACTTGCTGTTCTTTATTGTCACGGCATAAAAGCGAATCATTTTTGCATCGTAGTGTTACATGTGATAAAAAATGGATTCTTTTCAACAATAGCAAGTGTTTTGCACACTTGTTGGATAGAGACGAAGGGCCAAAACACAATCCAACAACGAGTATTCGCCAAAAAAGCTAATGTTGTCTGTTTGGTGGTCCAGCGCTGGTGTCTTTCACTACAGCTTCATGAGACCTGGTCAGTCAATTACAGCGGATGTATACATCAACCAAATGGATGAAACGATGAGTGAACTTACAATTAAATGACCGAGATTGATCAATAGAGACAGGCCAATTCTCTAGCAAGACTGTACTCAACCACTTGTACAAAGAACGCTACTCAAGTTAGAGGACCTGAACTTGGAAGTACTCTGTCGTCCGCCATATTCACCAGACCTTGCACCAACTGACAATCACGTTTTCCAGGCATTAGACATTTTGCAAGGAAGAAGCTTCAAATCTGAAGAAGATGCAGCCTTTGTGACCTCTTGCTCTCCAGAATTCTTTGCTGCCGGCATAAATAAGTTACCGATAAAATGGCAAAATTGTGTTGATAATTTAGGGGCATTCTTTGATTAACTGTATTGCTTTTTGTTCAAAATCGGACATCTCATTATTAATGACCTGATATATTGCAAGCGGGGAAGGGAAACCCTACCATCTTCTGGCTACGAGACCACCAGACCGTATGGTTTCGACTACTTTGTGGCCATCATCAGTGGTGGATACTCGTCCATTAGTGATAGCATTAGGTCACTCTAGATTGCAATATATACAAAATAAGTGGCATACGATCACTGATCTTGCAACAAGCAAATTAGCTAGTTAAGAAAATCTCTATACAAGATGAAAGTAGCTATTATACCGAGAAGTAGCGTTTATCGCGACTTAAATATCGTTGTATCGTAGAAACCGACATTATCACTATATGTAGCAGGTGCAGGTTGCATCGATTGGCCAGCTGGAGGAGGCGTCCTCCTGGGGTTAAAACAGTAGTGATGCTGGTTCCTACGGGACAGCCATGTTTAAGAGATGATAACAACTAATTCTTGGTATAGTTACAGCATTCATCTCTTATAGAGATTTTCTTAACTAATCTGCTTATAAAGAATATATATATATATCATCATCATCATCATCGTCGTCGTCGTCGTCGTCATCGTCGTCGTCGTCGTCGTTGTTTAACGTCTGCTTTCCATGCTGGTATGGGTTGGACGGTTTGACTGAGCCAGAAGGCTGCACCAGACTCAATTTGATCTATATATATATATATATAGTGTAATGATGTAGGTTGTGCACATATGATACTATTTATGTACATCATTCGCATCTGTTGTACAACTACTAATACTGAAAATAGATTAAATCTTACATTTTACAATTCTTCCTTCTATTGAGCAGTAACGCTTATATATAGATAACAAATCTATTTGTTGAACTAGTCTATATAAAAGTCAACCGACAAACTATTTACCTTTCATTCTAAACGTTCCTCAACTAACATTTGGAGCACGCTCTCGTGAACAAGAGGAAGAGGGGTTTTCACTTCAATTATTGTGTCAAAAGGCGTAAACATCATTCTACACGTTAATATATTTTATGAAATTACTAATGAGACAGAAGCTAGTGAATATATACGCTTACCTTATATTGCATCATCATGATTTTATTTCTTTTTCTGTTTACATTTTTACTAAGATGGCTGGCTTTTATCTAAGTACATGAAAATCTCACCTTTTATGCAGCAAATTATAAAGCTAAAATGCTATACATTTTGACGTTTTGAATTGCTG
>NC_068981.1:70871508-70888557 GCF_001194135.2 Octopus bimaculoides
ACAAATTAGGACGATTAACGTTTCCGAAATATACGAGACAGACAATATCGTTAAATCTCTAGAAAAGATGCTAGTAGAAGACTTCTTTGAAGTTATAGATGATTTTAAAATGAAATTACAGACTTTTGTAAATGCATATGTTGATATTTTAACCCACGGTTCAAAAGAAGATCAATCGTCACAAAAGATCACACATTGTATTTAATGATTTAGATGCCGAGTCCTTTAATTTTAAATATTCTGTAACTCAAACTACAATGATAATCCAGGAGCAAATGCATTTCTTTAATAATAATCTTCTAATGCAGGTGCAACTAAATTACATCATTTATAAAGATATAACCAATACATGTCTAATTATATAAAATTAAGAATGTAATGTAAATGCGGTATTCTCTCTTTGGAAGAGAAGCCAAATTCTATAATAAAATTAATAGCACAGAACTATATTCAATGGACTCTAATATAATACACCAGAGAAAAGCACATGCTTAGTGACCATATTTGGCAAGCGTTATATTTCGTATTCGTGTTTCTTTTTAATATGATGCTGTGTTGTCAACAGCTAAATAATTTTCACTTTATCAAAATACAATCATTCTGATGGCGGATTTGTGTTTTTGTTAACACTTTCTTAAAGTCGTAGAGTTATCCTAGTCAAATGCACAAGACTTAAAATGTAATGAAGGTGTATAAAGCAATAGATAATAATTATGATAACCATTTATATAAAACTCACAAATAATACGTTCTTCACGAGGTAAAGAAACCATTTCTTACTATTACATTAAAAACATGTAAAGGATCTATATGTACATGCGAATATATGTGAGTTTATATGTTTATACGCGTGTGTATTTGTATTTGCGCGTGCTTGTGTAAGGGTATGTATGTTGTTTTCCATATATATTTTTCCATGTAGCCGTATTTTTTCTCTATCATTAAACCTTTCGTTATGAATATTACTCGGAGATAAGGATATGTATCATATATAATACTCATCAGTGTGATCACTTAACATAATATTGCTTTCCTATTTTATCAAAACTTATAAAAGAACGCAAGCTGAGACATTATTATAGCGACAGTCGTCTTTTATTTTGAATATAAGCCAAATTTCGACAGGTAAAAGTAAACTAATGCATAACATTTTGCTGTCAGGTGAGGACAACAAAGCAATAAGTAATTTTCTGCTGAGACGAAACTGCTTCTCTTATACCGCTGCTTATTCGCTTCTCTTATACTGCTGCTGATGCCATTGAGAAACGCATAAACGTCGCTTGTTCCCCTTTTCCAACATATCTACGTCAATAGTTGATGTCTGATAATCAACTAAAGAAAATCAATATATATCTCATAAACATATATAATCTGTCGACTGAATTTTCACCATTAGATATATCCGCTAATTGATAATTGGCTCTATTGATTTCTGGTAAGAGGAAAATTGGATTGTGACTTTCATCCCTTCATCAAGTGAAGTGATACAGGAGTAATATTCATGTATGGCAACAGTCGTAGAAATTGGTTTGCTCGAAACATACATCCATTTCCAAGCGCCTAACAAGTATGTTATGCTCAAAATTTAACTTATTTAGCACACTGAGAATTCTCAACTTAATTAGCTCATTGGAAATTCTTCTAAGATTACACAATCCTCAAATAGAAATTGAATACAAGCACCAGCTAGTAGAATGTCTGAGAAAATTATAATGGAGCTTTAACAGAGGACATGTTGGTTCTTGATGAAATAGAAATGCGTAATTTTCTTAGATATTATCTTCAAGAAAATCCAGTCAGAATTGTAACTACTGAAACATACATAAATAGAAAAAAATAATTCCAAACACAAGTATCTGAAAATAGTATGTTCAGAAGTTTAAGTTTAAAATATCTGAAAGAATTTCCATTTAAATGCAATAAGGACAGAAAACATGAGACAGACAAATATATAAACACCAACACAAATCAAGATATAAGATCTTAAAAGTAACCAAATAAATTATTACTATACATTGCATAATGATCACCAAATAACAAAACTGCTATAAATGCAAGGAGATAAATTGCATGAATATGCTGGAAAAAAAATACACTATGCATGCACTTAAGGTAAACAGATTGATTTTCCGTCAAATAACGAATGTACGTAGTAAAATACGAAATTAAAGCTGATGATGAGGAACTGATACCGATGGGAATCATAGCAATAATAATCCTTTCTATTATAGGCACAAGACCTGAAATTTTGGAGAAGCGATTAATCGATTACAACGTTCCCTGTATTCAACTAAAGTCAGGCTCGGCGGAATTTTAACTCAGAGAAGAAGAAGAAGAAGAAGAAGAAGAAGAAGAAGAAGAAGAAGAAGAAGAAGAAGAAGAAGAAGAAGAAGAAGTAGTAGTAGTAGTAGTAGTAGTAGTAGAGTCTTTTATTCGTCACAAGTACCCAAGACTTTCAAGATAATACAAAGGTACAATACAGATAAAGAAACAAGGACAGCGAGCGATTTACTGAAAGAAAAGGCAATGAAGTCACCAAATTAATAAAGCAGCATAAACAAATCGATAACACTGGACAACAAAGATTTTTGCTACTGGTGTAAAAGCAGGTGTTTTAAACTAAATCGTGGATGCTCATTCCGAATCCGCACTCAGAATTGTTCTAGCACGTCAGGATTTTGAATTATGCATATGCGCAAGATTATAACTATGCTTTCGGCTAGATATAAGCTGTATTATAATATTTGCTAAGATGAAAGCGGTCTTAATTCGAAATTAAAGAAACGACAGCAATAAAACAAATGATAAGAAAGTTTATTATTTAGTTTAGCAACAGATGGCGCTGACATACTGTGTGCAATGCCAAATACGTCAGTTTGTTCTTAGTAACCCTCAGTGTTGTTTGCGCTGCCATCAGGTGTGGTATGTGTATCTCTCGCTCTGCGTGATTACTGTTATAACTGTGTTCATTGTGTTAGATCATGAATAGGAGAGGCTGTGTGAATCACCCAGACAACTTTTGTTATGTCTGGAAAATTTACTATGCGTGATCAGCGGAGGAACATTGCCGCCAAATTAAAAATTGCCTATAAATATTATTTCGGGTGCAAAGTTGGAGACCAAGACAAGAAGTGGGTACCTCATATATGCTGCACTGTGTGTTACTCAAGGCTTACACAGTGGCTGAATAGACACGGAAGTGAATGCCTTTTGCTGTACCAATCGTGAACCGACCAATCATGTCTCTGATTGTTACATTTGCATGACTAATATTAGTGGTTTCTCAAATAAGACCAAAGCAAAAATTGTAAGTCGACTCTAAAACCGGTCCCACATGACTTCGAGAACCCTGTCCCAGTTCCCCTCTCACATGCTTCACTTGAAAATCTTGAAACGTCGCACGATGAACCCCCTGACTGTCAGTGTGGTAGGTGGAAATACGCCCGACAACAATAGATGCCAGGAACTCTGCCTCTGCATTTGATCCAGGACTGCAGTTCTGTCAAAATGAGCGTTGAGAAAGTAAGTCTCACAGACGATTACCATAGCTGTTCACCTTTAAGAAAAGTCTGGAGAAGTCACAGCTTCAGCGCATGTTCATTCATCATTAGCCACGGCATGTACAGCCCTCAACGCAGACGATGATAACAGCAAATGGACCGTCTGAGTAATGGAAGCCGTCTCATCTACAGCAAGTGTAAGAGCAAGCGTTGCATGCTTGTAAACCATGAAGCAGAACAAGGCACGAGATGACAGACAAAATGTAGGCTTTCGCCATTTTCAACCTAGACTTCAGGGAAGGTGAAGGCGAGAGACCTGACACGAGATGCACCTGTCTTTGTGAGTTTGCTGCCTGTAAAACCTTGCGCCATATTTGTAAAAAAACGTTTTACTAACAAATTTGAGTCCCAGAGGGACAAGAAACAAGGTCCTATCCTCTTTACGTGTTCCAGTTGGCTTAAAGAAAAGTTATACATCAAAATTTTTAAAAATAACATTCGAGCATGTAAACAGATGAACGAACATTACGGGTGACACGAAACCATGTATTGCTGACACCATAATAAAAATTACAAAATTTGTTTAAAATTTTTGTTGCAAGGCCAGCAATTTTTAGAGGAAGGGAGCTAATTGGACCCAGTATTTGACTGGAACTTATTTATCGACTCCTAAAGGATAAAAGACAAAATAAGCCAAAATCTGATTTGAATGTTGAGAGCCAGAAGAAATACCACTGACCATGTTGTCTGACGTGCTAACGAGTCTATTGGCTCGTCACCTTATATGATAATGTTTTTACTTTTGACATAATTTTGGGAGGAGCGGTCAAATAGATTACATTGACCCCAGTACCTCAGTGGTACTTTAATGTTTCAATCCCGAGAATGAAAGGCTATGTCGACCGCAGTTGAAAGTTTGAACTAACAAACTAATAACACGGAAGAAATACCACTTAAGATTCTGCCAGCTCACTGCCTAAATAGTTTTTACTATAAGCACACTGCCAGATATATTTCAGTGGGAAGCTAGTTGATTACACAGACCCCAATGCTAACTGCTACTTATTTTGTCGACCCGAAAAGAATAAAAGGCAAAGTCTAACTCGGTGAAATTTGAACTCTAAAGCCAGAAGAAATACCGGTAAGTATTTTCTTCAGCATATTAATGATTCTGCGCGCAAGGCCAACAACTTAGAGGATGGGGTAAGTCGATTTTATCGCCCCCAAAATGATGAAAGGTGAAATCGGACTTGGCGGATTTTGAAGTCAGAACGTAAAGGCGGTCGAAATGCCGCTAAGAACTGATCCTGACGCGGCAAGGATTCTGCCAGTTAGCTGCCTTTTATTGCCTAAATAATGGTTTCAGATTTTGGTGCAAAGCTAGCAAATTCCAGGAAGGGGGCAGTCGATTACACCGACCCCGGTACTCAACTGGTACTTATTTTATCTATCCCGATGTAATAAATGGCAAAATAGACCGCGGCGGAACTTGATCTCGGAACGTAAAGATGTGCTAACGATTCTGCCAAGTCGTCGACTTTTCCACTGCTTTAATATTCTTTTTTATTATAGGCACAAGGCCTCAAATTCGGTGGGGCGGGGGCTAGTCGAGAACATCTACACCAGTGTGTAACTTGTACTTATTTCACCGACCCCGAAATGATGAAAGGCACAGTCGACCTCGGTGGAATCAGAACTCAGAACGTGAAGACGGACGAAATACATCTAAGTATTTTGCCCGGCATGCTAACGGTTCAACCAGCTCGCCACCTTTCACTGCCTTGATAGTAACAATAATACTAAAGTACATATAAACAGAACGTGAAAGACTTCATTGTTTCACACATTAGAATCTACGCCAACAATTTTCAATACAATGAAGCATGAAGCAAATCTACACACTGCTCTGCCCAAGACACAAAGAAGTTCTAATAAGTTAACAGGTGTACAGTGTAAGTACGCAACAACAAGAGGGGTGAAATCAAGATTTTAATGTAACATTGCGCTACATTCATAAGAAACCGCTCTTTGTAATGATTTCTAATATATCAGTAAGATAACAAATTTCGGAAGGACGGTTAATTGATTTAATTGTCGCAGCTAAACAAATACTAATTATTTTAGTAATTGAGAAATCTGAAAGCTAAAGTCGAAGCCAGTAATATATTTGGACTTGATAAAGTCGCGAAATTGAATACCTCAAAGCAATTTGTCCGCCACCTTACCAGTTCTGCCATCCACTAGATTTATTGAAGTAAGTCCTAACGTAAGTCGTAGAGCACAAACTTCTGGATTCGCTTACACTGCTATATAAACTCCATTACTTAACTTGTACTTATTTTATTGACGCTGCAAAACAAATTCGACTTTGGCTGGATTTGAACTCAGAAAAATGCATTTAAACCACCACTCTACAGATTTCGTTGCTAGTATTTTTTTCATAATTTTGCTCTGGTTTCTTTTATATATTTTACTCACCTCTCAACCGACTCTGCCACTCTATTGCCCTCGTAACAATAATAATAATTTTATGAAAACTTTATTTCCATTAGTACGATGAATCATGGATACGGTGATTGCAAACTAAAACTGATTTTCGTCGAATTTTATGGGTAATAATCATTCGATTAATTGGTAAAAGTTCCATTTGTTAATTGAAATCAGTTCCATGCAAGTTAAGGTTTGCTCGGCGTGAATTAAACATTCAAGCTGGTTGAGCTTTGAAATTAATTATTCATAAAATAAAAGAATTTTTATTCGTATTTTACAGATTTTGTGGCTGTTATTACTGAAATTATATTCCTCTCGTTATAGAAGGTGTTATTGCTATTGTTGTCTTCTGTCGTTTTTATTATTGTAATGTAATGGTAAAATGTCTGAGTACTGGTGCTATAGTACTGTAGAAGTATCAGGAAAACCGCGATTTAAGATTGAAATTTCTATCCAAGCTGTCATTTTCCCCTTCACTTAAAGTTCGTACATATGAAGTGTTTATACCAAAGTCAAGACACATTATATCAGCTCACTTTTATTTGTATTGCACAACACCGCTTCATCGCTACATCAACAACAAACAGACATTGGGAGATTCACAATGACTAGAATTTCTACAGTAATATGCAGTGAGTGCAGCAGCAATAAGCAGTTTGAATAAGTATCGATTCCTCGTTGCATTGGATTCAAGCTGGAATGATACAAAATAACATCAAATCATTCAAAATGTTTACATTTTGGTTAGTTGAGCCATTACAGCGTTCGACAAAAGAACTTACAAGGTTTAGTTATGTTCTAGGTTCAACTTATGCCGATGTCACCTTGTGAATTATCCTTGTAGAGTCGATAAAATAAAATAACAGGATCGACTTAACAACAATACTCTTCCCGAAAACATGTGACATTTTGCTTGTGCTGGAAATCAATATTGTTGATGATTACTTTTGTCTTCGAGGCTGTAACTAGCAGAATAAGTAGAGATCTGAATAAAAATGTCTTGTAATATTTAGTTGTTACTAAAACGGTGAGCTGACACAATGGTTAGCATGCCGGGCAAAATGCTTAGCACACACCCGGGAAAAATGCTTTGATCGATGTAATCGACTTATTCCCACCCCTGAAATTGCTGGCCTTCTACCCAAATTTGAAAGCGAAATGTAACTGTTACTGAAGCTGTGGGCTGGTGAAATGGTCAAGACGCCGGGCAAGATGCTTAGCAGCATTTCTTCCGAATTTACATTTTGAGTTCAAATTCCACTGTGGTCGACTATGCCTTTCTTCATTTCGGGGTCGATTAAATAAGTAACTACCGAAGACTGGGTCGATGTAATCGACTTACCCCTCCCACGAAATCACTAGACCTGTGTCAAAATTTGAAACCAGTATTAGCTTGTTATGACTCTTTATGCTGGTACTTCAAATGTCGATAAGAAAAATGCTAGTTTTATATTAAAAGATTAGAGCGCTGGACAAAAATGATTTGCATGTCTCATTTTTGTAACATCAAAACCGCCGTACTCGATAAAACTAAGTACTTGTAATATACTGGGGCTTGATTCTCATGACAGTATAACTCGTCTCATAAATTTCTGTATTTGTACCAATGTATGAAATCAATATTTCCTTTTTCGTCTATGCAGATAAATTAGGAAAAGTGCTGAACCAACTAAACGTTCATAACATGATCGCTCTACCTTCTATAAATAGCAGACAACTCAACATCCTACTGTTTGCAATTGTCTCTTAAAATGATGAAATATTGGATAATGCAGTCTGGATTAAGGTATGTTTCGAAAAAATACCGGACTCTCATAACTGGGGTGTCTTTCATCATAGTTCTTTCCAATGTGGACCAACGAGAAGTTAAACAGCAACTATATGAATACATTATTTACATTATTTACAATTGAAGGATATTTTTCCTCATCTTGTTTATTGTTAAAACAACGTTTCGTCTGATATACCCTCCAGCTTTCTTCAGGTGTCTTGGGTAAATTTCGAACCTGAGTTCTCATTCCTAAGGTAGTTTTCGATGTTGTTGTTGTTTTTGTTGTTGTTGTTGTTATCTATTATTATCATTATTAGTATTATCATCCAGGTCACTGCCTGGAATCGAACTCGAAATCTCGGGGTTAGTAGCTGCTAACCCTAAGATTCCGAATTCGATTCCAAGCAGTGACCTGAAGAAGAAGAAGAATAACAACAACAACAACAACAACAACAACAACAACAACAACAACAACAACAACAACAACATCGAAAAATACCTTAGGAATGAGAACCCAGGTTCGAAATTTCCCCAAGACACCTGATCAAGGCTGGAGGGTATATCAGACGAAACGGTATGTTAATAAACAAACAAGATGAGGACAAATATCCGTCAATTGTAAATAATGTAAATAATGTACATAATTACTCATCTCTTAACTATAGAACTTTAACTATATTAAGGAATTAATTAATTTTGCCGCTTTGGGAGAGTGTTTTGTTGGTTCCATATTGCGGGCACGAATAAATAATAATTATACAATGAAGAATGTATACTGCAAATAAGAACAACGAGGGTAACAGCAGTGTCAGTAGCTACATTGTATATCGAACTTTCTGTTTGTTTGTTCTGCCATCTCTCTCCCTCTCCCTCTCCCTCTCTCTCTCTCTCTCTCTCTCGCTTAAACAGGTGGCACCATATTAAATTAAATAGATTTTAATGAAGGTTTGAAGAATTGAAGACAAAAATGTAGTGCCAATAGGAACCGAAACATTCATAATACCTGTGTACCTGCCACAGCTCATTTCTGTAATAAGATAGGACGCATTAATGGGCAAGATATCTTACATGAGTAATGTCGACAGCAAATAGATCAATCATACAAAACGTTACAAAATTTTACCTTACTGTTTACGAATAATAATCAAAATAGGCGGAGATAGCCGAAAGGTAAATAAAAGAAAGACCTTACTGCCCCGAGTATCTTCCAGTAACATCGATGAAATAAAGCAGCAATGGACGAGAATATTGCATCAGTCATGCATTTATTTATTACCTAAATTTGTCTTATAATTTATGTATTCCAAATATTCACGCGATTTATCGACTCGCAAATGCATTTATAATCATAAGGGAAATCGACAGCAAACTATTTCAGATTAAAACAAAAAATGCCAAACAGACAAATAAAAGCTATATCGTTCGACTTGATATTATAAGGTGTAACCTCACAATTAATTTCATATATGTACTCGAGAAATGGAAAATACAAAACATATTCATAGCTATAAACAAACAAGCTATTACGCGATGATAATCATGAATATTTAAATAAATTGCCAGATTTTGTTCTTGACATTTAAAAGAAAAACAGTGATAAATAGTCACGAGAGGAATGTGGTTCAACTCTAAATACATAGTTTACAGCTATAAATCCATTCGCCGAATGAAGAGAAATTAATACTTCTCTAAATGTAACTTTGAATCCGAACGAACTAGCTGCTTTAAGAAGATGCATCCTTATAACCTAAAAATTATCAGGCATGAAAATAGAATTCTTGAGAGAAAAAGAACATAATGAAAACAATAAAACAAGAACAAACAACAAAAAAATATTAAAACTAAAAATATTGTAAATCTAAATCACGATGACAGACTAGTACAAGTAAAAACAATGACTGAAAATAAACTAACAAAATCAAAACTAATCACTCTGCCTGGAGCCTAACAATAACATAATTTCAAAAACGAAAATCTGAACACAAGAATTATGGGTTGAAAATTATAAAGTGACTATTTTTAGTACTTTAATGATATAAATGTGGAAACATTTAAAGAATTAAATTGATAGATCTTAACATAAACCAAAAAATACAATCATCTTAGGGTCGACAATAAAAGCAAAATGCAGTGTTAAACATCTGAAACCAACAGCCACCATCATCATAACGATAATTCAAATATACAGCAGCCATATTACATAACCTTCATAACCTTCTACCTATGAATATTTAAACCCAAGCAAACAGCGTGCAAAACAAACAAGCAGGGACAGATAAATAAAAGAACCTTCAATCCTCGATTTCTTCAAGAAAAAAGCGGTTAAACGAAAACAGTAAACGTGCAACGTTAGAAAAGAAGTACTCGAAATCTAAAACTACCTGGAGCAAGACATTCTCACAAAATCTCAACAAATGCTGAGATTAGTGAGAATGTGTGAAAAGCGACAAAACATATTGAAAAGAAAATATAAAATGCGACACAAATATTAAACGATTTCCCCCAAAACTAGGTAAATAAAAGAAACAGTTATTAGCAGTGCCAGTTGAAAATATCAAGAGAATTTTTTTTTTAATGTTAAGAAAGCATATGCGCAGTGGATGGACAACCTCGAGCAAGGAAATTCACGTCATCAAGCGCACCATCTGCACATTTGCAGAGATAATACAAAACATTGCCAGAAACTAAAGAATATGAGCAAAAAGAAAGAACCAGGAAATAATAAATTTCCATACTACTTGCTAAAATAACTAATATGTCTGCAAAGTGCGTCTGCAAATATTCTACGATATAATGAATCATCGTATGCACGGTGGACAGTGAAGCTCTTTGGTTCGCGATGCTTCTGGTTGACGAGACACGGCATGTCAAACACCGGTGTCCCAGAAACCCTTGCACTAATGAATCGGATTCGTTATGAACAAATTTGTTGTAAAGGACTTGCTATTTTCTTTACGAACACAACAGAGATTAGCATACTCACGTTCGAATCTACCGGAACGTATTAAGAATAAATAGACAAGTTGTAATGAAAAAAAAATTAGCAAATCTCAAAGACAACGGAACCATATCTTGCCTATACAAAACTTTAGCAGCAATATTATCACCCAACATTAAAAAACTCAACCCGACGAAAATATCCTTTCAAGAGGAATGTTGCCATGGCGTGGATATACATAGATACCAGCTGCTGATCAACGGAGCATAATTAAACGGTGTAGGAAGAGAAAGGAGAATTTGTGCATGGGATGAATAAATTGCAATTAAATCTTTCTCAACTAAAATAAGAGCAATAATGAAACACCCAAAATAATATCAGTAACAGATCTGATGATGTTGTTATCAACAGGAGAAGTCAGGATGTCTAAGCTGGGAATAACTCAGACAGTTAATACGGAAACATTGTAACACTGGAATAATGTGTCATTGCAACACAGAACTATACTTCTGAAGAAAATTTCTAAAATACCCGAAACATGCCGTGTGTCATAATGGTTCGCTTACGATATCATAAAAGAGTTACGAGCACATAGTATGAATTAGCAGGGCATATACGTGTGTGTGAGTGTGGGGGGAATCGCAACACTTTTCATTACGCTATACTACAGTACTAACCTAATCGTTGAAGGAGACTTTATAAGGTCACTGTCAGAAATATCACCTAAATCTCTCTCGAGAGAGGAAATCCTAGGAGACAATCTAGTCAGTAATATTTTATGGCTCAAAGAAAAGCGAAGGAGATGGACCTAGGTAGAAAGCCTTTGATGAGAACTATGCTCACTCAGAATAAATTTGTGGTTGAACATCAACAACAGTAATAATAGCTAGTAATCTAGCTTTCTCCATATTTACACGTTACTACACATTGCATTCCTGCATAAACCTCACGATGACAAGGTGCTCTATTATACAATATTACTCGACACTGTTCTCTTATAATTGACAGATTATTATTAATATGAATGTCCCTTATCCTTTAATGAACTGTCAGATCACCATTGAAGATTTCAACATCGCATGGAGTATACTGAGAAAGTCAGTTTGGCAGAAAACATACTAATTCAAGCTATAACCGACTGCTGAAAACGTTAGGCTTAACTGCGCCAGCTAACGAAATAAAAATCAATTGCAGCGTATTGCTACTGCATACAACAGTGAACTACTTTCTCGATAGTACAATTTAAAGTACAGAAGATACCGCTGGACACATCGTAGACACGTAGCAGGTTATGTACCCTTGAACACTTGGTTGGTACATTACTGTTGGTTTTACTATTTTATGCAGCACTGATGTTCCTACTAGTGCTACTATTCTCTGTCATTGTTACAAGTTGTAGCTGTTGTTTGTCTTCCTTTTTCTTTTCTCTTGTTTCATGTTTTCACGTAATTATTTTTATGTGGTTGAACATCAACAACAGTAATAATAACTAGTAATCTAGCTTTCTCCATATTTACACGTTACTACACATTGCATTCCTGCATAAACCGCACGATGACAAGGTGCTCTATTATACAATATTACTCGACACTGTTCTCTTATAATTGACAGATTATTATTAATATAAATGTCCCGTATCCCTTAATGAATTGTCAGGTCACCATTGAAGATTTCAACATCGCAGAGAGTATCCTGAGAAAGTCAGTTTGGCAGAAAACATACCAATTGAGGCTATAACCGACTGCTGAAAACGTTAGACTTAACTGCGCCAGCTAAAAACAAGGACGCAAAAAACAGAGAAATGGTACACAATCATAAATGCAAACAACAGGACATTAACAGGTGTCTTTCGGCGTGTGTGGAAGTGAAGCCTTACGGCAGGAACATAAGAGATGAAAGTCATGGGGAGGAATATCAGAGATGCTACACGGATGGTACGCGAACCAAGAAAGAAAGGTCACGCTTGGCGGAACACCGATCATGTGGAAGGACAGCAGAGAGGTAGGAGCCAAGATATTGAAGAATTAGGGAGGGACGGGAAAGAGAGAAAAGAAAGGAAAGGGCCAGGGTGAGTTAAAATAGGAAGGAAAGTGAGAATGAAGGGAAGGCCAAGAAATGTGGGAGAGGGGGGTGAGAAAATGAAAAGCGGAAAGAACAAAGAAAGTGTGAAGGGGACTAAAAGAAAGAGTAAAAAAGTCGTACATAATTTAGATATATATACGTACTTACATACAAGAGACCAAAATTGTACGTACTCTACTATGGGTATATATAAATAAAGAAAAATGGAACAAGAATGTAACATTTTTTGCTTTCTTTATATATACATATAGCGGCGTACGTGTGTTAATACTGAAACTATTATCTCACATTACAATAGAGCTGTTAGTGTTTCACTTTTGACACGTAACACTGAAATAGTGTAAGAGATAAGTGATCGGTCCGGGCTTGTATTAGACAAGTAGTTGAAAATTGGGGGGGGGGCCATGACACTGCATGGACCCTAATGAAGGCATGTGTAAATTTTAAATGAAATCGGTTGGGTAGTTCTCGAGTTTTGGAGATGCACACATACAGACACAGACAGACAGACATGCTGGCAGACACACATTCTCAGTATTTTATATATAGGTTGTACTATAATTCTTGAGATAAGCTAGATAATCTAAGAAATGATATGTCAGTCATTTATTAAGTTTATTTTCCTAAGACTATCGAAACAATACTAATATCGTGAAACTAACGTCATTCGGGGACATAATATATTATAAAAAGATTGACACTTTTATATGTCGATGTATAATTAATGCCTTAAAAATATATTGTGGCTGGCTTAAGATTCTTTAGTGAACTACAAGCCAATTTATATTTCTTTTTTTTTTCTGTAGCATATATAATTAATTACACAACAGAAAAATACTTTGTAAAATATTACGAGATAAGAAACAATACTGTTTTATTTTAAAAGACCAAAAAAAACACACAAGGACACAGTGGGCATCCGTAATGTAGCTCTTGATAAGATAACTAAAAGTAATTCCAATATCAGCGGTTGGCATCCCAATAATAGACGTACGAGTTTTACTAATGAACACATACCACTGTGTTTCAACAATAGATTCTCTCTCTCACTCTCTCTCTCTCTCTCCACATTCATGCATACAGAGACATATCTAACCGTATATGTGTATAAATGTGTGTGTGTGTGTGTGTGTGTGTGTGTGTGTGTGTGTGTGTGTGTGTGTGTGTGTGTGTGTGTGTGTGTGTGTGTGTGTGTGTGTGTGTGTGTGTGTGTGTGTTTATGTATGCATGGTATCGGTCAAAAGATTTAACACACTGATAACAATAAGGTTTTATATTGTAACTGACAAATGTAGCTGAAAAAGATTGAAATCTATTTTGCAATAAAATAAGCACATAATCTGAAAATGGTTTGCAAAACAACAGATTTCAATATTCTACTACTCAATACTTGATTCCATAGTTCTCTGCCTCCAACATAACAGTAATGTGGCCGGATATGCTTTCGAGTTTCAGCTACACTTCCACATTCAAACGTGCTGTATCTGCCCCAGAACTGATGAATTATTATCAGCTGTCATTTTTTATTAACTGATATTACCCCATGTGTGTGTGTGTGTGTGTGTGTACTCTTCTGTTTTTTTTTTTTTTATTATTTGAACTCTTCTTCTGAGGAAGGATCTGGTTTCTAACAAAGATACAAAACTTTATCGTTGGCATGAAAATAACAAAAGCAAATTTACACTTTAAACTTGAGTAAAATCTTGCATATTTTTACCATTCCGCTTCGCTTACAAATTGTATTTGTAGTATGCAAATTAGCTGACTGATTTCTCTTTCTAAAAACACCAGCTTATCCCGATTGCTACTTAAGCGTTTTCTCACAAACCCAAGTGCACCAATTATTATCGATGTTAATGTTAATTTATAATCTGGATATAGAAGCTGGAGGTTTCGGAGCAGTTGTCCATAATGTGTGTCTGTGTGTGTGTGTTTATGTATGTAGTGTAACGTAGGTCCTGGTGGAATAGAAAATAGATATTTCCTGTGCAAAACTCAATGCAAATTCCTGGATATTTACACTATCATAGAGCAAAACTGACAAACGAAGTCCACTGGTGCATAAACTCCAGATACGTCCGTGGTAAAAGTACTGCGTAATAATATGATATATAAGTTTAAAACGCTCCACTTAATGCTAATCTGATGAAATGGATGAAATGACACTCCAATTTTATCCAATTTTATCACTTGAATAGCTTTTCACTAGAAATCACATGTCCGGGTATCGCTCACCTGTGTAGATTTGTCGAACAGCTGTTGTCGCGTGCAGGATGAACCCGCAGCCTTCTTTTGGTCGGGAAGGGCAGACAGTTTCCATCTGTGTGACAGCTTTTGCGAAAGAGATTGTGTGGTGGACGTAGTTGATGGGACTGAAGAGAGATGCTTTCCTCTTTCAAGTTCCACCTGAAAAGGAAAGTGTAGTTAGAGAGACAAGTGCTTACCCCAGTATTTTTGTTGAAAGTGAGTAAATGTGGCGAGGACAGCCCCTTTGAGTGCACACCGGGGGCAGGACGTGTAGGGTTCTCTCATTGCCCCTGGATAGAGCGTCCTGTCGTTTGGGGAGTTGTATTATTTAACATTTTATTGTTAATTGTTATTGTTTTATTGTTCATACGTACTGCATACATGATGACCCCCCTACTGTCGGTTGTATTGCATTGTCCCTTTTGTTTCGTGTGCGGCTCTTATAGCCAATAAAGAAAGAATTATTATGATTATTACTATTATTATTTTTAGGTGGTTTTGCCTTTCATCTTTTCAGAGTCGATGAATTAAGTACCAGTCAAATACTGCAGTCGATATAATTGACTAGCCCCTTCCCCAAAACTTTATGGCCTTGTGCCTATAATTGAAATTATTATTATTATTATTATTATTATTATTATTATTATTATTATTATTATTAGGAAGACAGTTATCTTATCACTTCGTCATTCTCCATTCTGAGATTCGCTTCTCTGTATTATTTTCATTTTTAGTATTATTCTCATTTGATAACCACATACTTCATATCTTCTTTTTTCTTCTTCTTTTTCTTTTGCTACTACTGCAACTACTCATTTTATTTTAATCTTATCTGGTATGACTATTGTCTAGGTTCTGTCCGCTATATCATTTCTATTATTATTTTTTACTTATTATTTCCGCTCTACATAAGCAACATTCAAAGCTTAATAGTGGCACAATGTAAACACGCACTATTTGATACAAGTCTAATGAAATACAGCACTAAAGTATAAAACCAAACGTATCACACAACTTTTCGAATGAAATTTTTGCTCGAGATGGCTTTAAAACAAACTATAGTGTTACCGAAGCAACTGTGGCTGATCATTAAAGATGTCATTATCTTTTTTGGAATAGACAGACAGATGGACGGACGGACGGACGGACGGACGAACGAACGGACTGACAGACACGCGCGCAGGTATGATTTAGAAGTTTACTTTGCAAATGCGTGGTTTGGGCTGTTGTTTCTTTCTGCGTGACATCTTGCGTATGTGTCGTCTTATGTAGACACTCGTCGACCCAAACTTTCGAAATTCGAGTTGGCCAAGGACGGACAGAACCTGTGGAGAAGCCCATTGTATGTTTATGTATGTATGTATGTATGTATGTATGTATGTATGTATGTATGTATGTATGTACGTATGTACGTACGTACGTACTGGATGGATGGATGGATGGATCTATCGATGTGGATATAAGTAAATGTGCATGGGTTTCAAATTTTGGCACAAAACCAGGAATTTCAGGAAAGCCGATTACATCGACTCCAGTACTCAACTGGTACTTATGTTATTAACCCTGGAATGAAGGACAAATTCCACCTCAGCGAAATTTGAACTTAGAACGTGAAGGCACTTGAAATACCGCTAACCACTCTCCTGAAATGCTAACAATTTTAATCTTTTCTACTCTAAGCACAAGGCCCTAAATTTTAGGGGAGGGGGCCAGTCGATTGGATCGACTCCAGTACGCAACTGGTTCTTAATTTATCGACCCCGAAAGGATGAAAGGCAAAGTCGACTACGGTGGATTTTGAATTCAAAATGCAAAGACAGACGAAATACCGCTAAGCATTTCACCTGGCGTGGGGACGTTTCTGCCAGCTCGCCCCCTTAAGTCAATATATATCAATGCTCGTTTATGTGTAGTTATATATGCAAACAATTTAATGTTATACCGAAGGGTTACTCAGTACTTTTTAGTAGAGGATATGCTTATCCAGTTTCACAAGAAAAAGGTTGAGTGGTGAAGGGAGC
>NC_068981.1:70889126-70893435 GCF_001194135.2 Octopus bimaculoides
AGAAAACGCATGTTATAATTGCATACTTTATTCCTACATATGTTTCAAAGGATTACAACCTGTGTGATCCATAGGGATCTGTGATATTTACAATTTTAATATCACTGATCCCTATGGATCACACAGGTTGTAATCCTTTGAAACATATGTAGGAATAAAGTATGCAATTATAACATGCGTTTGCTCCATTCCTTAAATTTTTAAATATATATATATATATATATATATATATGAGAGGTATTGGTATCCAGAATAACCAAGGTGGCAGGTAACGCTATGTAAGTGCTATGGAAGGACCGTATTTAAACTCTCGGTTCAATAATGATCTGAGTGAGGAGTCTAACGCCGGTTTTGATAATTCCCACTAAACCACTTATTTTCTAGATGTAACTTTAAACTTAGAAACCTCCTAATACTCCCCATATCACAAACCTAACCAATATCTTAAGTACTTAAACGTTAATTCCAATCACCACAAATCCACCCTTGGTAATATAGTTAAAGGTATCTCAATTCGTATATTTGACCTCTCATCAACTGAAAAAATATTCGATAACCACACCCCATATTACGACCAAGCGCTCGTTGCCAGCGGCTTCTCCCAGCAAATAAAATATATCCCTAATACTAGGCTCAAGCAACATATATCTCAAATCCTATCACAACGACATGCCAACCACCGGAATCATAACAGACCACACATACACTATGCTAGAACCCCGGAAGAACCTAGATTAAGACAACTTGGATCCCACACGCGCACATATAACACTAGGTCAAAAACTAAAACAGCTAACAATAACGGACCATATTACCCCTGTCATTTCTAAAAATATAGATAACACTACCCTTAAGCAACCCCAAAAAGCGGTGGACGCTCTATTCTATGGTATGCACCCCCTTCTCAATAAACGTTAAGAACTTAGCTAAAAACCTTTTTTAATATACTGGACTGCAACTTCCCTCGTCAACACAAATATTACTCTATTTTTAATAGAGCTACCACGAAGCTATCCTCTCCTCCCCCGCTTAACTTGGAGTCTATCATAATTGCCTCTAAGAAAAGAAAACTTTATTATCAAAATTTACATTGTAACAACTCTGAATATACGAGCGTCCAACATTTACATAGCTCCAATAACGAACCCTAACCTTTAGTCCACAGCAGAAACCCTATCAATCCCACAAACACTAACCAGAATACAACTACCACAACGTCCACCACTATTACAGATAGGATAAATAGCAACAACTATAGAAATAGTAATGATAATAGTAATAATAATGTTAATAACATAGACTAATCTAACCCCATCTCTAACCTCTCTTCTGACAGTATTACCCCTCTCCATTCCTGAGAATAATCCCCACAATGTACTACCATGTAACTGTCGTCCTGAGACCATCTGCCCTCTACAAACCCATTGCAGAAGTTCTAATGTAATTTATAAATGCACCGTCCTCAATACGTTGCACAATTCTACAACCATATAAAGACGAACTACTTTAAATTTTAAACAACGATACGCTATACACGGTAAATCCACAACACTCGCCAGTCTCATACATCAACTCAAAAATAGAAATATTCCCTACATCTTGTCGTGGTCAATAATAGATTCGGGGCTTCCATACTAAGGTCAATGCTCAGCCTGTAAGTTATGCCTAAAAGTGGCATTCCACATATCAAAACACAACTCTTCAATACTACTAAATAAATATAACGAGGCCCTAGGTACATGCAGCCACCGCTTTTCCATACCCTCAAATTTTTCCACAAATGTAAATGCAGCCTAAATAACCACACAGCACACCACTTAAGTAATCCCCAACAACCCTTTTTGACATTCCATTAATTTTCTAACACATCAACCACCTCTGTATAAGACCCCTCATACAGCACATGAAATCTACATCTCCACACTTTGCATTTGTGATGACAAAATATGAACTCCTATTGGAATTTACATACCACGAACAGGAAGCGTTTCTACCACTTCTACACGCCATTTTCCTTGGATACTGGAACTACAATTATAACATCCTACATATATTTTTATTTTCATTTCTACATCCATTCACCTATTTCCCTATATACTTCTTATTTACTTCCTTTTCTAAAATAACTCCTCATATTGAACTCTGATATTTCCCCCTATTTAACCATCTCGCATAGGCTCTGATAAAGGGATATCCCTAATATCCCAGAAACGGCTGTAAGACTAACTTTCACTTCATAAATATCCTGAAAATTCCACACACACTTGGTTTTGTTGTATCATTTCATTTAACACACACACACACACACACACACACACACACATATATATATATATATATATATATATATATATATATATATATATATATATATATTTATTTATTTATTTAGTGTTTCAGCCAAGTGGCTGCGGTCATGCTGGTGCACCACCGTGACCCTCCGTCTTTATGCTGTGCTCTCTCCACGTTCCTTGCATGGCTCTTCTCCCCCACCTGATATGGTCCAATCAAGAGTTTTGATGGCACATCTGGTGTATAAGAGAATTTGACATCGCTGCCCTAAACTGCGTCTCATTACGAGCCATTGGTTCATCTGGTATCATGGAGAGGAAAGCGTCAAGTTTTGTCTTGAAAACCTCCGCATCCATGTCTTGCACGTCTCTCAAATGTTTTGGCAGGGCATTGAAGAGCTGAGGTCCTCTGAAACCGAGGCTACTGCAGTATCTCGTTCTTATGTGAGATGCAGTGGACGGTACATATATATATATATGAAGAGACAGATATAGGTATGCATACATACATATACATTACATACACACAAACACGCATATATGTATATTCTTTTACTTGTTTCAGTCATTTCACTGCGGGCATGCTGGAGCACCGCTTAAAAGGATGTTAGTCGAAGAAATCGACTCATTTTTTGCAAGCCTAATACATATTCTATCCGTCTCTATTGCCGAACCGCTACATTACGGGGGGCATAAACACTCACAAGGCTTTGATCGGCCCGAGACTATAGTAGAAGACACTGAACCTGGAACCATGTGGTAGGAAAGCAAGCTTCTTACCACACAGTCACACCTGCGCATATATATATATATATATATATATATATATATATATATATATATATATATATATATATATATATAGTCAAGCATGATTACATACATGTAGCCAAACATACATGTATACTTAGAAACATATAGTATGTATATGTAAAATTATAAACATCGCGACCACAACCAACAGGTTGAAAAATCTACAATAAAATGAAAGTATTTATATGTACGTATGTGATTAACGGAGTATGTACGTACGTTTGTGTATATGCACGGATCAGTTTGAATGTACCTTTATGAAGGAGAAATATAGTTTTCTATAAATGTGTTTAAATTTTGGATGTTAATATACGTTCTATACCTAGTATTATAATTAAGCTTTCTTAGCATAAACTATTTAATTCTTGCAATTTTTAATGCAAACCAAATATTAATTGTGTTATTTCCCTTGGAAATGCTTTACCGTATAGTAAGGCTGTGCACAATAGATTCATAAAGTTACTTCCCTTTAATGCGAGAAAATCTTCAAAGAAATTCTGAATATTATTACGTCTATTTTTAGGTATTATTATATCATAAGACAATGATTTAAACCGTTAATCATTTCATTAGCATGCATTTGGGCACATTCTCTTACAATTGAATATAACATTATACGTTTCTTTAAATAGTCGGACGTAAGAGGGGGTAAAAGAGAACAATGATGCTGAAAGCACTTCAGAACAGATTTGAAACAACAACAAAAAAAAAATTAAGAAAGAAAAAGAAATTTTCGGCCAATGAAGATCTAAATATTATATGAACACTACATAGCATCACCTACGTTTAAAAAGAATTGATAGAAAAGAAGTTCCTACCATAATGTGTCACAAACCCGTGGTAACATTTTTGTATTCGTAAGAGCTTGGTCTCAGTTATTTTAAAGTGCAAAATCCTTACACACTGCTTATTTTAGTTACCTTGAAGTCAGTTACATTCTTGTTCTAAATACATGGGTTGTCATTGTTTTTATTCAGCTCTAAGCATATCGCATGTTTTAAAATAGTTCAGGATTGTGACTGGAGGCCATGTTCAATAATAGCTAGTGTATGCCCTATGATATCTATAGAAAGTGTGTGTACATGTTTGTGAATGCGTATGTGTGTGTATCTACGTATATTTATGAGTGTATGCATGCATGTGTATCTGCATGTATGTGTATGTGTGTATGAGGTATGAGTGTGTGTGTGTGTGTGTGTGTGTGA
>NC_068981.1:70893445-70894276 GCF_001194135.2 Octopus bimaculoides
TGAGTGTGTGTGTGTGTGTGTGTGTGTGAGAGAGAGAGAGAGAGAGAGAGAGAGAGAGAGAGAGAGAGAGAGAGAGAGTGTGAGAGAGTGTGTGAGAGCGTGTGTGTGAGTGTATGTGTGTGAGTCCGTATGAGTATCAAGTGTTAGAATGTCTGATACAATAATTTGCAGCATTCGTTCCGGCACTTTGCGGTCTCATATCAGAGCCTGCTGATGTCGATAAAGTGCAGCACTAAGTCAAGTTTCCTCTCCTCTATCCCCTCTCTTTCTCTCCGTCGCTCTCACACTATCTATCTATCTATCTATCTATCTATCTATCTATCGTAATTCAAAGATCTAGCTTGTGACATTCCCGATTAATCGACCAAACGATGGCATTGAAAATACATATATGCCTGTGTCTGTGTATTGTTCACACTGCAATTACACGAATAAGAATTCAGTTTGCCGGTCAATTGAAAGGACAACGTCCTGTTCGGTGAACAACTGGACATATAAACGTGCGCAAGCATGTGTGTGTGTATGTGTGTACGCGTACGCGTGTATATGACCAGGTGCACGTGTATATATGTTTATAAATACGTATTTCGTCTGTGTGTATTTTGGTGTATACGTGTCTGTTTCTCTGTGTGTGTGTGTGTGTGTGTGTGTATGATTGTGTGGGGGGTGTCTCCATATATATACATACGAGCATACACACAGCATGCACATATATACATATACACACAGCATGCATATATACACATATACATTTGTATATAAATTTATATACATATATATATATATATATACATTACAGTTAAGGAACTTAAGAGCGTTATCATGCCTCAG
>NC_068981.1:70894650-70896635 GCF_001194135.2 Octopus bimaculoides
ATATGTTATATATATATATATATATATATATATATATACATTACAGTTAAGGAACTTAAGAGCGTTATCATGCCTCAGGCCCAAGCTCCATTCTTAGAACTCAAGAGTTACCATCGTAAAAGCCTGACGAAAGAAAGTTTAAATAAGTTGATAAGTTCACTATGACACATACCGGGAGCTCCTGATCGTGAACCAACTGTCAATTTATTGTATTATGTATTTATTTATGTATTTATCTATTCATTTATGTTTAGATAGATAGATAGATAGATAGATAGATAGATAGATAGATAGATAGATAGATAGATAGATAGATAGATAGATAGATAGATAGATATAGACTTGTGTGTGTGTGTGTGTCGTTTATCTTTTATAATTCTGTCAATGTACGAGGTCTGTGATGGGGTACCGGCTTGAAAGATGTAATTGAATAAATCGACGCTAACACTAATTTTCCTTATGGTATCATAAACAAACCAACACTGGATGCAAACTCTTTAACCATACAGCCACATCCATGCGATAGCCAAATCTCAAGTATATCATGAAATTCAAAAGAGTGACTGAAATATATTAGAAGCAAGAAATAAGCAACTGTTTACACGTATGCTGCTGGGGGAAAAAACTGACCTTTTTGCGAGAAAAGTTGATACAAGAGGAGAAAACAGCTGGTGGTTTGCTGGGAGTCTTTTTTTTTAATTCTTCCATAAGAATAAGAAAGCCATTTGCATATTCGTATACAAATGAATGAGGATGCACAATCTTGCCGAAGTATGGTGTCTGATAGTCCGCTAACGTCGCTTAGATTTTAAACACAATCTTTATAACTGGGCAAGACAGAGCGCCATTTATTTTCAAGTGTACGGAATCGTATTAAATATAAATCAACACATATACATACACACAGATATACACGCGTTTGTGTGGATGTGAATGCGTGTTTGTGTTTGTGTGGGTGGATGTGATTTGGTAGAATAGCTAGAGCATCGGTTAAAAAGCCTTGCAATTTTTGTTCTGACACCTTGAGATTAAATTGACCACCCGTCAATTTTCCATTCTATCATTTCATCGGTGACAAATAAAATACTACTCCCCGAATGGAACCAGTTGTATTTTCCGCTTCTCACGTTGATCCTCTCTCTCTCTCTCTCTCTCATCATAACAGCCGGCACGCTACCTAACTTCTGGCCAAAACTACAGCTACTATCATCAATATAAACAGAAATATAGAACGATTATTATTCATTGATTTTCAATCTTTTAATTGTAGTTTGTTAATTTACCACATCACTTATTAGATCATTAGATCAGTTCCATGTTATTATTTGCTTCTTTAATGCAAAGATTAAGATATCTGACCTGTTAATACAAGCTTTACTACGGTGCATGACTTACCAGATTATTTTTAAGTTGTTGCTTCGTTGTATTTCAACTTCCAGATATAAATGGAGAGGGCCTTCTTTTTCGCATATTTCTACACTGTCAAAGTAATCTACGTTTATATGAAAGACGTCTTTAATAGTATTCTTAACATGGATAGATTATTTATCTAAGACAATGCATTTCTTGCGATCTTGGTTATTTATTTATTGTTGTAGTTGAGTATTTCCCAGCAAATTTTACATGGCTGATAAAGAGGGATTTTCTGTTGGTGTGATTTAGTACAACAATGCCGAATTCAGAAACCATAGTTTATTTTGTTGTTAAGCTTATTTAACCAACTTACTAAAACACCATGTTTCTATTGACGAAGATGAGTAGGTATTTATATATTTATATATGTACTAAATCGCCCAATTTCTCTACGTTTATTTATCTACATTTTGGGTTAAGAATCAAACTGTATTTACGATCTGTTATGATGCTGTAATCTTCACGCTTAGCTAAACATTCTACCCGGTTATCTAGCTTTAATCTGGCAGCTCTGTTCTCAGATTCGGCTTTGATACCATTATATATATATATATATATATATATATATATAT
>NC_068981.1:70896645-70899145 GCF_001194135.2 Octopus bimaculoides
TATATATATATATATATATATATATATATACCAAGGAATATAAATACTTTACTAGATGCATTGGTATTTTTAA
Organism: Octopus bimaculoides; assembly: GCF_001194135.2. Lineage (NCBI taxonomy): Eukaryota > Metazoa > Mollusca > Cephalopoda > Octopoda > Octopodidae > Octopus > Octopus bimaculoides. The sequence goes on from NC_068981.1 coordinate 70,896,719, forward strand.
TGTCTAAGTCCGGTTTACGATAAAGAATATACATTTGAATGGATGCTTACAACAAGTTACCATTGTTCTAACCCAAAGGTATTGATTAACTGTCATTTGAGAAAAAATTTACCTCATGAATATTTTCACCGGCATAGTAGTCATAATATCCACATATTTTGTTTTAATAAGTATATTTACTCTACATATGGTATCAATTATTCTATGCTTATTATGTGAAACCAATTACATATGGACACGTGTCTGTATATGTATGGAGACACTTTCATACATATTCTATGCCTGTGAAAACAATCATCAAGTCTGTAGTGTAAGAAATTTGCTTCCCAAAGACATGCTTCTGGGTTCAGTCCCATTGCATTGTAACTAAGGCGGTGTCTTCTACTATAGCCTATAGCCGACCAAAGTCTTGTGAGTGACTTCGGCAGGCGGAAGTTGAAACAACCAGGTTTGTGTGTGTGTGTGTGTGTGCGTGCGTGCGTGCGTGAGTGCGTGCGTGCGTGTGCGTGCGTGTGTGTGTGTGCTTGTCTCCCATCCCCGCTTGATGACCGTAGTTGTTTTGTTTACGTATCTTAGCGGTCCCTGAAAGAAACCGATAGAATAAGCACCAGTCGATTCCTTCGATTAAAATCACATGGCCGCAGTGCTTTGGTTTTTTTGTTTTTTTTAATATTGAATATTTAATAATTTAATTTAACTGTTGTAAGTTTATATACTCAAAACTCATTTCAAAAAAATGTGGGGATGGGCATAATGGAATGTTTTTGATTATAAACCTCCTTGGTCAAATCCAACTTGCTATTAAGAAAGAGCGACAACATTACCGATAAATTTCAGAGATAAGCACAATGTTTAACAAAATATTTATACACATCAATGTATCATACTGAAAATAATCAACAAAATTACGTTTAGAGTTAAAACCTTCAGCCTTAGAATGAACAGACTCTCAGTTGTCACATGATCTACGAGCAGGCTGCTCGTAACCGACGGAGTGCTTGTTTCTTTGTCTTTTTTTTTTCATTCATACTGGCACGCAATCACACAACCTTATACACGTGTTCATACAAGCCCACCTGTCTATGACACAAACACAGACATATCTACCCCAAATTCCAACATTCGATCATATATTCTTTTATTCTTATATTTGTTTCAGTCGGTTGACGGTGGCCATGCTGGAGCATCGACTATATATATATATATATATATATGTGTGTGTGTGTGTGTGTGTGTGTGTGTGTGTGTGTGTGTGTGTATGTGTGTGTGTGTGTGTGTACCGTACTTTGCCGTTAAATAGCCTTTCAACATAGATTTGCTTTATCAAGATTGGCGTATAAACTAAAATACAACATATCAACAGCTTTAAGTTGCGTTTTGCAATATTCTTTCATTATGCAAGAACATTTTTGTCGAGAACTACTGATTTCTTTTGTAGATACGTATTTGGAGAAAGAAAGTGGATTTTGCAATGTTGTATAATTTTATGAAGAGCAAACTTTTCAGTTCATTGTCTTCAAATGCAGGTCGAAAAAATTATGTCAACTCTGCAGAGGATAATTATTGCTAGTTTGATAGAATTGAAGGCCGGTACTGCGTACTTTAATTTCAATTGATAAATACTAATTCCCTTGACACAAGAAGAAGAAATATTTGGCCTGGCATGTATAAGCATTTAGGTGTCACAATGATGAATTACTAAGTGCAAACGCTGATAATACTTACACAAATATAAATTTACGTTAGACAAATATTATTTATATGTGTGTGTGTGTGTGTGTGTGTGTGTGTGTGTGTGTGTGTATAATGGTAAAGTTGATTGCTACATAAAAGTCACGAAGCAGCGTAAAGGTTATCCGTAACTACGTGGCGTTATATGGTCCAATAAAGTTTATTGCTTTCTTTTAAGAAAAGTTAAGCAATTGTTGCAATTCCAATCCAATAACCGAAACTGTTTGCCATGTGCAGTGAATGGCTGCAGTGAATCTATAGGATGTTATAAAAATATTTACTAACATCACTATGATTTAAGGACCAACTTATTACCCTGTGTTAGATAACAAAATTTTAATTCTTATCCACTCCAATATTGCATTGGATGAACAGAATTACAATTTTCCTAATCTAAATTAACTAGGAGCTGAATAATTTTATTCAATGAAATAATGTTCATGGGAATTCACCAATAATTTTCTAAAGTTTGTTTGGAGCAATAATTTCATATGCGTTCAAGTTGTGTCTTGATAATTAGCATTTAAGATTTGTCTATATATATATGAAGGGGTGCTGAAAAGTCTCTGGCTTTGGGTAAAAGAAAATGCAGGACGATCAGTTAATTATGATTTTATTCAACATATTCTTCAGATACACGCACTTACTGCAGCGGTCCATCAGTTTTTCTAAACATTTTAAAAGAACTCGGAACGT
>NC_068981.1:70900895-70902593 GCF_001194135.2 Octopus bimaculoides
TTAAGTACTTTCTACAGCTACGGAAATTACAGACTGACGAAGTCTGTCCTCTGCAAAACCTTAAAGTCACAGTCGATCGTTAACTTGTAAAAATGGGATCTTTTTGGTTTGACGGGCAACACTTGTTTTCTTAAAGAAACACTTTCAAACTTGGGACACTGGTAGAATGTGTCATATAACAGCGCAAAAGAGCAAAGTTTGGCGAAGGTGAAATGAGTTTTAAGCATATAAACTTACGGACATCACATAGTCTTTAGAAAGAAAAAGAGAAGCCGAGAAGAGTAACGTAAAGAGGAATAGTGAATATATAAAAATTTATAGTGCAAAATTTTAAAACTTAAACAGATGAAAAGTTAAAAGATAAAGAGGAGGACGCAGGAGGAGTGTGAAGAATTAGAAACCAGATCGATTGTTGTTCTAAAGGAGATATTCAGGAAGAGAGGAAGAGGCAGATGTATAGATTCCTGATTTAGAGTGTTTTGGTGTCGGAAAGCGAGCATGAGGAGAAAAGGTGGAGACGTTTATGTTGGTAAAGTGTACATATGTGTATACATAGATGTAAGTATGGAAGTATGCTGACGTCCGTTGGTGGAAGTGTGGCAGGTTGTCGCTCTGTGTGCGTGTGTGGGAAATGTAATAGATAGGTAGGTGTTTTTAAACACGTGCATGTGGCTGTGTGATCGCATGTCTCCGTGTATAAAGAAAATCTGGCACTCTGTCGGTTACGACGACGGGGGTTCCATTTGATTCGATCAACGGAACAGCATGCTCGTGAAATTAAAGTACAAGTGACTGAGCACTCCAAAGACACACGTACCCTTAACGCGTAACCCTCAGGGCGATTCACCGTAACACAGAATGTGACAAGGCTGGCCCCTTTGAAATACAGGTTCTACTCATTTTCCCCAGCTGATTGAACTGGAGCAACGTTAAATAAAGTGTCTTGCTCGGGACACCACGCACCGCCAGGTATCGAACTCAACTTCTTAAGATTGTGAACCTAATAAACTAACCACTAAGCCACTCGCCTTCACTGTTGTCTGTATGAGTCAAGGTATCGTGGAAGCGCTGTAGTGTGATGTGTGTAATGCAGTCAAGCACTGGTGATAAAGAAGGATGAGTGGGTGATTCAAATGTAGTAATCAGCATGACCACAGTGAATATGTCTCTGAAATTGCCAGTGTGAATGTGTGTGTGTGTGTGTGTGTGTGTGGGTGTGTGTGTGTTTGCATGTGAGTGTCATCGTGCCGTGCGCGTGTGCGGCGAAAGTAACAAATTAGTAGATGAAGAGCGTATGCGCGTATAACTCAAGGGAGGCTTGAACGAAACAGATATGGCGTGGCTCGGGAGAAGAGAGAGGGGAGAGAAAAAGGTAAAAGTATGTAATTCTAAAGTAAGCAGTGAGGGATACAAAAATGAGATTAGGTGTCTAAGTGTTTGAGATAAGATGAGCTTCTGATTTCTCTGGAAATAAGTGTCGTGCCAATAGACTGATAGGTGTTACATGCAGTGATCATTGTGATGGAAGTATCGAGTGAAAGGTGACCAGGAGCCAAGTTAGATGCCTCTGACATAGTCCACAAATCTGTCGTGCCTAGTTGTTGACCGCGAACTTTAGTTCAAATAAATTGAATCACAAAAGAAACACTGGGGCACTTATATGTGTGTGTGTATATATATATATATATATATATATAT
>NC_068981.1:70902977-70907973 GCF_001194135.2 Octopus bimaculoides
TATTATAATATATATGCGTGTGTATAGTATGTATGTCCGCGTTTACAATGCATAAATGTATGTACCTACAGAAGTAAATATATATATATATATATATATAATTCAATAATAGGATAAGGAGCACTCCGTTGGTTACGACGACGTGGGTCCCAGCTGATACGATTAACGGAACAGCTTAATCGTGCAAGTGGCTGAGCATCCCACAAACACGTGTACCTTTAACGTAATTCTCAGGGAGATTCAGCGTGACACAGTGTGAGAAGGCTGGCCTTTTGAAGTACAGGTACTACTCATTTTTGCCAGTTGAGTGGATTGGAGCAACATGAAGTGTGAGTAGATATACATGTGTGTGTAAGTGCGTGTATGCACACACGAGTATCTATGTATATGCATCCGAGAGGAGGTATGTTTATATGTGTGTGTGTATGTGAGTGCGCATACATATCCGTATATGTGAGCGTGTGTGTATATGCGTATGTATATGTAGATGTACATAGAAAGCGTTTATCAATTCTCTTTATGCTTATTTTCTCCTTTATGTTGAAGAGCGTAGGCTCGAAACGTAAAAGACTTTCTCATCCTCCTGAGCGTTAAACTAATTTGTTGTTTACACACCTGTCTTCGTCTTTTGTTCTTATAGTGTCTTACTCAAGAACACAACCCGGCCCAGAATCGAACTCACTAACTTATGATTGTGAGCTCGACGCTCTAACCACTGAGCCATAGGCACATTCAGGATTTATTTAAATATATATTGTAAAAGTTGCAGTGCAAAAGTTGGTTGTGTGTTTCTCATGTTTTTTTTGTAACAGCGATTGTAGTGTGCCTATTTATTATGAGAATTTTGTTAGTGGCTGTAGAGTATTTATGCTGCACAGCACCTATGATTCTCATTGCCCTGAATGCATTGACAATGGTGATTAATTAGATTGTTTACAGTCACGTTCAGCTTGATCTTTGGTGCCTTTGGAATTAAATGTCCAATTTGGTATTAATTACATTTCCCTTGCTCACTTAATTGCTCTTGCCTCTCTCTCTTCCAGCTCAAATCCTTTCTTTCGCAATCCTTGCTTTCCTCTCACTATCAATAAATAGGCATATATGAAGCAGAACTCCTCCAGAAAGACTGCATATCTTCTCTTCCATTTTCCTTTTATCGTATTTACGATTTTGCTATCGGTCATTTCACTCTACAGTCGTCTGTATTCCAACATATATTCTTAGCCACAGGTTGTTATCTTAGTAATATTTGTAAGTCAACTGTCTAATGTCGGTAACTAATAATTTGTATTTACACGGGTTACGTGTTTTAGTAAACAATCTTGAACGAAATTAAGGTAGGTCTATTTTTGTCATAGTATAGTAAGAAAAATACGACAAGAAAAAAGTGATTTATAACAACTTTCATCCATTTACAATCAAGTTAATTAAGAAGTCTTTCAAATAGAGAAGTGCTTCTCTAATTCGTAAGTTTCAACCTCTTTCGTGGCATGCTGAATCGTAGAAACACAACTTGGAAACTTTGTTTACATGTAATATATCTAATGCAAGTCAGCTAAGAAAAGATTTTTTTCCTTTCTCATAAGATTTTAATTCAGTTTAGACTTTTGTCATTTATGTCATAATCTTTTATTGACTCACTGTTTCCAGAGAAGTACACCACTGTTTATTGTATTCTGTTATATGGTATATAACAGTGATTAAATATCTGCGAGACTCGTTTTCTTTAATCTATCACTCTTGGTAGCGTCCTAGTTTCTTCTGGCCTGCACTTTAAACGCCTTCCTTTCGATTATGCATGTAGGAAACACTGTAGCAAACACTCAAATTGGATGCAGCCATGGATCATCTATTTTATTTTACAAATTGCTATTTGTTGGTTGTTCGTATCTTTCGACTTTGTTTCACAAGCGTCTGCCAAACTTATAATGAAGCATTTTCTGTTTCTATCTCCAGTTTATAAATCCTCTCTATGCCATCCTCGTTAAGTCCAAAGTTGGCCAAATAGGACGTTGTGGTTCTAGCTACAAGCGTACGACATCCCACCTATACTGAAAGCACAGCACACTTCTATTCTCATATCACACACTACTCTCTACGTCGTTCACATTTGAAAACCTCCTGTCATGTGTCTCCTCCATATTGCCTTTTCAGTATACTGTCACCTCAAAAATTATAACGTTTTTATCAAGCCAGATCTTGCCATCTACTCAGAGTGTTGTTTCATTTTTAGCATGATGCTTGAAAATGCAAGTGCTAACGTCAACTTCATTTTGCACTTTCTTACCATACCATCATTGAAAATTCTATCTCAGACTCCCTTTGATTATGCTTTGCGTTGTCCCTTTCTTACTTCTCCCTGTAAAAAAAAAATAAATAAAAAAAATTTAAAAAACTGGATGAAAATTGATGTTGATTTTCTTTGTAATATATGGACATTTTGTAGATATACTGAAAAAATGTCTTCGTGCAATACGAGTAACGTGAGAACTCAATAAAATGAGAAAGAATGATTTAGAACTACATATAAGATGTTATTGAATACAACTAATATGAAGTGACACTTGAAAATAAATTCAAGTTATATATTGAAATATGTACAATGCATTCTATTTCCAGACATAATGTGTTTCTAGTAGTCAAATGTCAAACACGTATATGCTTGGGCGAACACTTCGTCCGTAGGACTGCAAAAAAGAATCCGCTGTGTTGGTGTTTGTATACACCATAGTACAGAAACCGATAATATATGAAAAAAAGGGGGAAACTCAAGAGCACAAATACGAAAATGAACTTCCAGAAATGATGTGTTATAGAAATTATATGAATAATGTGATACTTGTAGAGAAAATACTTTTTTCTGTAAAGCGAGTAATAAAAAGAAAAGTGGAATAAATGTGAAAAGAATCAAATGTAAGTGATAAATATGTAATATCATATAAGCACAGCTAATACAGAAGTACGCTTGGAAATATAATAAAGTTCCATATTGAAATAAATATGTCGCGACTCACACTGATTCAGGTTTGACTAAAAAAGTATTCAACATTATCTAACTGCATTCAGTAATTATTTTCGATTAATTGCATTTCATACCTATGTGATGTAACTATCTGCTTTGTGCGTATATGTTTATACTATACACAAACATATATATATACATACATATACATACGCACGGATATACATATACATATATATATATGCATATACACACAAGCACACACACACACACACACACACACACACACACACACACACACATATATATATATATATATATATATATATATATATATATACAAACATACATACATACATACATACATACATAAAATACATGCATTAGTACAAACATACACATGCAAAAACGTCATTTGTATAGACTACAAATCCTAGCAGTTACTTCAGTCCTGAACCGTAACACCCTTCTGTTGGTGAGCGAGCAGAGACTCCAAATCACTGCGCATCATCTCCTGGTTTTAACTTAAAACTTGCCTCTTCTCCATAACTAGCAAGAGGTTTTTTTTTTTTTCGGCCGCCCTTCCCATCCTGCAGACAGCTCATCTTTCTCTCTTTATGCTAGTGGTTGTAAGTTTTCTCCATACGGATACGAAGTCTCATAACGAAAATCAGCGCTGGCAATAATTTCTATTGAATGTCTGTAGAGATAACCATAACAAGTGACGAAAAGCGCACTGCTAACACAGTAGAAGACGGTATTGACTTGTAAAAACGTTTAATATATTTTTTAGTAAAATATGTTTGCATAACGAAATATCGCGTCCCTACAAGTCGATATTTACGTACCAGCTTCCAGGAGTGTGTTTAATATGTAAAATTAGTATTTCCAATAATGTTACATCGCTGTGTTTAGTAGTTTAGTAGCTGTTTAAACAATGTGTTCGTAGATGATTAAGGTATTACATGGGTGCTGATGAAGAAGCAAAATCTCCCGAAATATGGCATATGCTTTCATTACTCCTCCTTTTTCATCTTTGATCTCATTGTTTTGTTTACATCTGATGTCTCGGATACGAAACGTTATAACAAAAATCGGTGCTGATTATAATTTCGATGGAATATCTATAGAGGTAAACTTAAAAAGTCTCCATACGAAGTGGGAAGAGAATGTCTTACAGCCAAACACGACGGAGAATAGTCATCAATGTTATCTTTTATCTCTGCAAGATGATTTAACACTTGACACGCTTCCATTCAAAGGCTTCATTGTACTCAACTTCCCACTTGACTTTAGGCTCAATCAAGATTATTTTATTTGCTTTTTCAGACCCCAGGATTGTCTGGATCAGTGGGGAAATGCAATCTTTCCCCTCGGAACTATTATTATATTCCATGATTGGACCATGCGTAGTAGATGTCTTGTTATTTTTACTGTCCTCAGTGGCTTTTCTCTTTCGTTAACGAACTTGGTGACTTGTGTTATATGCTACTGTTGTTGGTGTTTTTGCGTCTTGCTTGTTCAAGGATGTGGGCAAGTGTTACAATGGAACAAATGACATTTATCTTCTTTTGATGAACTGGCATTATAACTTGATCACGCAACCGTCTATGTACAGATTACGGCATTGCGTACTGGTATACGCCAGTGAAACACGAGTAATGATTATGTAATTTATGATGTAATAGATATTCTGACAAAATCTATTTAACTGTTGCAATGCATATATATATATATATATATATATTTCTCTTGAACGTGTGTAGAGATAACCATAACAACTGACATTACACGCTATATATATATATATATATATATATACTTTATTTAAGAGCAGCAGAAATATAACAAAAAACTGTTACTCGGAGTTTCACGTTCCCGTTCATCGGACAGTTTTGTTATATTTTTAAGGGGTGGATTCGTAATAAATATGAGTGACATTTATTCTAACCAAATGTCCGCAGCACACAAAACTATACGAGTTTCAGGTTCAGAGGGCACCTATCTGTGCATGTATATATGTATGTATGTATG
>NC_068981.1:70907983-70909691 GCF_001194135.2 Octopus bimaculoides
ATGTGTGTGTATGTGTGCGTGTGTGTGTGTGTGTGTGTGTGTGTGTGTGCGTGCGTGCGTGCGTGCGTGCATGCGTGCGTGCGTAAGCACAGCTGTGCACCTGGCACATAAATCTGAGGAAATCAATTCCTTCGATTTTTCTGTGGAAGACATACAAAATTTAATGTTCAATATCACCAGAATTAAATAATTTACGTGTGAAAGTGAGACTGTTTACACTCGCACACGCACGCACACACACACACACACACACACATACACACACATACACAAGCACACGTGCACGCATATACACACTCTCGTGCGCACACTCACATATCTGGCGAAATGTATGGATGTATATTTGTACGTATGTAAAGCACGCATCTACTGTCCATTCGTATTTTCTAGTTTTCTACTTTTTAATTCAACTTTTTTTTTTATTTAAAGTCGGTTTGTCTCGCTATAATTATAGCTATTGTTTGTTGTAGTTCAAATTATCAGGTCATTACTCGTTTCATCGTTGTTTAATGTATCTCAGACCTAAACAAGCAGTCATTTGATCAGAATCATTCCTCTTTTTAGATGTATATAGAATGTGAAAGGGTAGAGCAAGAGAAGGTGAGTGCCATAGCAAGACGCTGAATAAAGTAGATGAGAAGGGACAGATAAAGTACATTTGTGTAGTCATGAGATATGGTAGAAACAGCAGCATAATTCTCTTAAATCATTCTCTACTGTCTTAAGTATACATATGCTGGTTTATTTATGTACCCTTAGCCAAAAGGTTCAGCATAAGCGATCGAAAGCATAAGTACTTGGCCTTAAAAAACAAAGTCCTGGGGTCGATTCATTCGACCAAAACTCCCCAAGGCGGGGCATCAGTATGGTTACAGTCCAATGACTGAAACAAATAAAAGATACAAGATATATAGTTTCTGCCAAAGTAGCTATCATCTCAATTTACATTTGAGTCTCATTTGTAGATGTGATATGATAAGATATTAGTCGGTTCAAGAACAGGGAAGGTTACCCTGCATTATGTTGGCAACGTCAACTCGACAAAAAACATATGACCATTGCTGTTTCTTTCACGTATATACGCATATAAGTATGTGTGTGTTTGTGCGTGTGCGTGTGTACTTAAACGTATACACACAGGTATGACACTCACATACACATACATGATATTGATGTTGTGACAGGGTATACCAGAAATTGAGGTGGATGCTAATGGAATTTTCTGATTGAGGTTATAAATACAAAAGTGTTTTCTGAAACCAGTATACTGGTTTGAGATGCATTCTCAATTTTAAGACGAGTACTACATATAAATCGTTCACCTATTTTGTTTTTGTTGCAGCAGAGGCGATTTTGTTAGTTCTTTATATTGGTCTTTCTCTCAATCTCTCCTCTCTCTCCCCCCTCTCTTTCTTTCTCTTTCTCTCATGATATATTTTTCCCGTTATATATATAATAGTATCCTTGTATGCTTTCGTCTGTATCTCTAACTAATATCTGTGTATTCTTGCATATGAGCATGTGCACGCATATCAGCTTGTATGTGAAGCAAATAATTATATCATTCTGTCCGCCTCTCTTTGTCAATGCACAATACGGACCGAAAGAATCACGGATACATAATAACAAATTTCAATATCAATCTATCTATCTATCTATTTATCTCTCTCTCTCTCTATATATATATATATATATATATGTATATATA
>NC_068981.1:70909859-70910073 GCF_001194135.2 Octopus bimaculoides
TAACAAAGCATTGACAGCTACTTTTGCAGTAACTGCATTTGACAGAAGCAACAAATCGATAAAAATTTAAGGTCTATTGCTTAATGTCTAAAGCCTTTTGTGAAATAAGAATGTTACACGTTGTGCATATGTATGATTGCATGTGTTTTTTGTATATACATACCTGTATGTATGTAGGTATGTATGTATGTGTGTATGTATGTATGTATGTATG
>NC_068981.1:70911187-70912454 GCF_001194135.2 Octopus bimaculoides
TATATCTTTCATATATATATATATATATATATATATACTCATAGAGAGAGACAAAAGAATAGATAGATAGATAGATAGATAGATAGATAGATAGATAGATAGATAGATAGATAGATAGATAGATAGATAGATAGATAGATGGATAGATAGATGGATAGATAGATAGATAGATAGATAGATAGATAGATAGATAGATAGATAGATAGAATATAGAATATATGTGTGCATGTGTTGTGTTCATGCATGTATATACATACATATATGTATGAACTTTCAAATACATGTATGTGTACATGCATGCATGCATGTATGTATCTATTGACATATGTATTTATGCATGCATAAATTTGAACGAAGAAAATTTTCCGTTTCGGTTTCCTCTATATTTCAGCCAAATATATCAATAAAACTGAATATAATACTTTTTTAAAAATATTATTAGTGTGTAAGTATGTCTAGGGTATTATATGTATAAATATGCGTTTAGATATATCCAGATAGAAATGTATCTATACGAATAAGAATACAGGTATGTGCGTATATGAAGCTGTAGTGGACATATATGTAAGTATAAATACGATCGAAGAAGTATACCCGCTCACCTGATCTCGTATTGATACTATACCCACAAGTATTGCATGATATATGCGTATGAATATATAAACTTATATAATACTCTGTATTATAAGCACAAGGTTTGGAATTATGTGGGAAGAGGACTAGTCGACTACATCGACCCCACTACTCGACTCGTTCTTACTGTATCGACCTCGAAATGAAGAAATGCACAGTCAACAAAGAGCCGGAAGATATGCCAAAAGAAAGAACCGGAACATTTTATCCGGTGTTCTAACGATTCTGCCAACTCAGTGCCTATATATGTTTATAGAATTCTATATAAATTTTATATACTATTGCGTACAAACAAGCAAAAAAGAACGCAGTGTAAATAACGGACAGAGTCAAGACTATTGAAAAGGTTGAAAGACGCAACGAAAATTTAAGGAAAATTAAAATAAGGAATAAGTGGAAATTTTACCGGTGAGTGTGTAAGAACGACCGTGCGAACCCAAAAAGGAGAAATGGTGACGAATGGAAACACAGAGGACTCCTTTTATTTAAAACGCGTCACACGGTCGAACACAAAATAATATATCAAAGATGATATACAAATATGTTATACTACGATAACATATGTGAATTCGTAAATACCAGTAATGAAGAGACGATAGAAGGCAACCGTATGAAATGAATAGCAGAGATATTT
>NC_068981.1:70918224-70921093 GCF_001194135.2 Octopus bimaculoides
TGTGTGTGTGTGTGTGTGTGTGTGTGTGTGTGTGTGTGTGTGTGTGTGTGTGTGTGTGTGTGTGTGTGTGTGTGTGTGTGTAAATATACTGTACCAGTATGGATTTACTTTTCATTGGCTTCCACTGATATTTTCGATGTTCATAGTTTTTATGTAGTGCTTTTTCTTCTGCCATCTCTTTTCTCTGTATAGAATATAATACTATATAATTTTTAATCAAATTTTTGGGACGAATATTACATCAAAAATGGCTGAGATTTTTATATACTTAAGCTCCCACCACCTTTCCAAAGCTAGTTTTCAATTCATAACTGCGCTAGTTCGCATGTCTGTAAGCTTCCACCAATAAATGTAGCCTTACATATGAATAAATAAACTGTCTTATACATATGGTGATATACATATGATATACATATGGTGATATACAGATATACCTACATACACACAAGTATGCACACAAACACATATACTCTCACGCACGAACACATGTTTATGCATCTGAGACATGTGTATATACGTATCCGCACGTTTATGAATGTAGCGTATGTGTATTTGAATACATACACGTATGTATCCCTGTATGTAAGTATATACGTATGCACGTATATATTGATGTATATATGTATGTATTTTACTGGTCTCTTTTACTGGTCCCAGTCACTTGGTTGCAGCCATGCTATGTTACTGCGTACGAAGTTTTAATGGATCATATTGATATCAGTAATTAATTTATTAATCTCTATCAATAGTTGCCCGTTTTGGAGACAAAGGACACAAATGTAAACTACAGCAGTTTTTAGTCCATGAATGTTTTCACATAAACGCACACAGAATATTCACGAACACTCTCATGGCTGTTTCCCTACGTAGACTATGATCGAGTTTCTTTTTTCAATCATTCTTCATACGTTTTTAATTGACAAACACTGTTCTTCATTTTACAGTTGATCACACAAAATTCAATTGGTGTTGATGCATGTGGCCCTATCAAATGGTTATTTTTCTACTTAACTGTGATATAAGTTTTTCTTGGCTTTTCTATTATTTCAATTCTAAATTTGGTGTCACTCTGAGCTTTGTGTATGTGTGTGTGTTTGCTTGCGTATAGGTAAGTGTGAATGTTGATAGATAGATAGATAGATAGATAGATAGATAGATAGATAGATAGATAGATAGATAGATAGATAGATAGATAGATAGACAGATAGATAGATTTGTGTATGCATTTGTGGTTGAGTATAGGTAAGCGTGTGTGTTTGTGTGTTTGTAGTGGGGGCATCGATGGCACTTGACAAAATCCGAGTGTTTAGTGTGTACGACTTCCAAAACTCTTCCCTTTGAATTGGACCACACCACATATTTTCTAGATACATAACACAAAATAAGAAAAATTCTGGTGATGTACACTGTGACAACGTCGTCAAATCGCTTTCTTTACTGTTGCCACTTCTCCCTCGGCCTCCTTATTTAATAATTTTTCATTCTTCTATCAACCTGAGTATCCATTATTACGACGAAGATGTCTGACAACTTATATTACTTACTGTATGAGATTTGCCCCGCAGTTAGATATTTTAACAAACGGTTAATTTGCATCCACAAGAGAAAACAGATTCTTGTATCTTGAGATATCACTTCAATACATAACCTCATTAGCTTCAATTTCTTGAAGTCTTCTTATCGACTTGACACGCCTTACCATTGGGTAAAGTATGTGATACTGAATATAGTCCGTGTAGGTTGGCTCGTTTACAACAGCTTATTAGAGGGATTTTACGTCATCAATAACATTTCCTTTAAATTTATACTGTAGAGAATTTCGTCTCTATCTTTCTTTCCCTTTAATCCCCTCCCACTCTCTCTCTCTCTCTCTCTTTCTCTCTTTCCCCAATCCTATATACATACATACGTATGTATGTATGTATGTATGTATGTATACATAAGCATGATGGCTGCAACACGATTTCGAGTAATGCAATCGTTTGACTGTTCTTTTAAACATGAGCAGCACAGATGTGGCCATGATTGGTGCCTATTGCAACAAGTGTTCAGAGAGCTTACCATTCATGCTGACAAATGTTTTAATTCCATCATTCTATATTGGAATTTTTCATTGTGTGTTTTGCCTTTTTCAGCAATGACTAGTCACAGTATGCAAGTCATTATAGAGATGTTAAAAGTGATATTAAAGATCAAACGATGCTTGTGACCGAAGTTTTTTAGAGCGAGGAAAAGCCTTATACAAAGCCAATCCCACTCTCTGAAAAACGTAAGCATATGCACAAAAAGAAAAATTAGTCTACATCTTTGGATGCAAACTAAGTCGCAGATTTTACATCAGTGTGCCTTTTCCTAAAGAGATGTATAAACGAAAACAAGGGATCTCTCAATCTCAATCGTTAATGGCTGCTAGGTGTCCAACAAAAATCACCTTCTTTACCAAGAAAGTTTGGTAGGTTGACGATTTAATCATGGACCGCCCATGTGTATGTATGTACGTGGTAAGAAGCTTGCTTCCCAACCACATAGGGCGAGTGTCTTCTATTATAGCCTCGAGCTGACCAAAGCCTTGTGAGTGGATTTGGTAGGCGGAAATTGAAAGAAGACCGTCATACTTGTGTGTGTGTGTGTGTGTGTGTGTGTGTGTACAGGGCTGGCCCAAATTCACCTGACAGTAAATCAAAACTATTTAATTCCAAGATTAAAACAAAAACTTATTTTATCTGAGACTTCGCTAATAAATAGACAAATGCTGAAGAAAAAAATGATTTTAACTCATAAAATATTCAATAATGAAACATTCATAATTGGAATGATTAAATAAAATTGAATATTAGGTATTTATGAATTCTGAATTACTGTCGTGTGA
>NC_068981.1:70923058-70923960 GCF_001194135.2 Octopus bimaculoides
CATATATATATATGTATATATACATATTATATGTATATGTTTATGTGTGTGTATGTGTGTGTTATGTGGCATACATATTTAGAAAAGGCCCTTTTTTCTATGCTTATATCCGTTATAAATAATATGGAAATTTCTAATTAATATAATAATTAGTTGCGCCCTATCTACTGAACAATTTATAAAAGACATTATGGATTTTATTCACCCCAATGAGTGTTTTGCCTCTTAAAAAAGCTTCCATGAGGAATAATTAGGAGAGTGGTGTGCACAGAGAAAGACGAGAATGTGTCAAATAGTTTGACTTACAAATAAGAATGACTTCCATGTAATATAAGATCATTCAAATATTAACGCTAAAGTATTGAACTTAGTAATGATGTAAGATATATAAGCATAGGTGTGTCTTTATCTTTGTTACACATTGTGTATTACCAGCTAAGTGGAGGCGCAATGGCCCAGTGGTTAGGGCAGCGGAATCGCAGTCATAGGATCGCGGTTTCGATTCCCAGACCGGGTTGTGAGTGTTTATTGAGCGAAAACACCTAAAGCTCCACGAGGCTCCGGCAGGGGATGGTGGCAAACCCTGCTGTACTCTTCCACCACAACTTTCTCTCACTCTTACTTTCTGTTACTGTTGTGCATGTATTTCAAAGGGTCAGCCTTGTCACACTGTGTCATGCTGAATATCCCCGAGAACTACGTTAAGGGTACACGTGTTTGTGGAGTGCTCAGCCACTTGCACGTTAATTTCACGAGCAGGCTGTTCCGTTGATCGGATCAACTGGAACCCTCGACGTCGTAAGCGACGGAGTGCCAACAACAACATTATCAGCTAAATTTAGAAATAAAATTATATTGTTCATAAATTTAATAAGTAGAATATTTCTTGTGACGTTTAATTC
>NC_068981.1:70923970-70935286 GCF_001194135.2 Octopus bimaculoides
ATAACAGAAGTTTGAAGATAGGTTAGAGAACTACGTTTCTAAGCAGCTTTTCTTCTAAATTCTAATATTTTTACATTGGAATAAGGCGGCGAGATGGCAGAATCGTTAGCACGATGTGCACAATGCTTACCGACATTTCTTCTGTCTTTATGTTCTGAGTTCAAACCCCACCGATGTCGACTTTACCTTTTGAATCTTTTTGGGGTTCGTTAAAATTAGTATCAATTGAACACTGGAGTCGATGTAACCGATTTGACCTACTCCTTCGAAATTGCCGGCCTTCTGCCAAAATATGTGTGTGTGTGTGTGTGTGTGTGTATTTGTCATAAACATCTTTATTTCAGCGCAAAAGTTTAGATATTATAAAGGGAAATCTGCAGCAATATACATAATATCGATAATACCTTTCTTGTAGACAGTTATATCACAGAAGATTAGTTTAAATATCGAATCCCATTGAAAGTTATCTGGGTTTCTATTCTTCTATTCTCTAATTACAATGCTAACCGTTAAAAAGGATTAAAGAAATTCCTCACAGCTACGATCATTATATTACTAGCACAATAATCACGAAATGGGTGGCAAATTGCGGTGCAATTGGCACGTACATGTGGTTGACCGTTGATTTTTGATATCTACAATTTCGATTGATTTTGTTCAAATGAACTTGTATAATGTCATAGTGCAAGTAATGAAAGACAATTTCCATTTCAGCGATGTAAAATAAATCAGTTGTATATTGAACTTTGATATCTTTCATAACAAATAACCAGTGGCGATAGTAGTTCAATCATTATGGAAAATTATTTCGAAGTATCAGTACATCCTCTTCAGAACTTACTTTATCTGTTGGATAAGAGATAATTTCTGAAAGTGTCAATAATATGCTTTAGGGCGAATATCTAGCCTTCTCAGAGCAATTTACTTTTATAAATCTTACTACAATATTTAGAAGCATTATTCAACCATTTGAGAAAAGTGGAATTTGCATAAATGAAGCGCATTAATACACAGTAGCGTAGCGTGGCGTGTGCAGAGATTACACAGGGCGGCCAGTTTGGATAAAAGAGAGAGAGAGAGAGAGCAATGTGGCTGTCACACAGGGCGACCAAAGCCCACGATACACCACTTTCAATATATAGCTGTTAAAATGAGAAAGAATATGATGTTTACTACTGTTGCGAGAAAATTCGAAATAATATTTATCACGTATAAATGTCACTGTGATATTACATCTATTAATATTTAAAGTCGATATAAAATATCTACGGATTGTAAATATACTGCGATAAGACTATCTCTTTGAATGCTCACAAGATTCTAGAATGTGAATTCTGTTGAGTTCATGTTGTCTAATTCAATCAATATATTCAAACTGCACCTGTTATTCTGTGATCTCTGCTCTTCGAGAATCAATAGTGTAAGAGTGTCGTCGCGTGTGAATAATGCTAGTTACGATTCTTTGATGATAATTAAACTTTCTCTTCTGTTATGTTTTCTTAATATTACCGCCTAGCATTTCTGGGTATGATCATTTTAATTACTATCGAAATTGGTATTATTCATCTAGTTTATTCAATAGAAAGTTTTCAGAACGTAGTTCAGTATTTCACACATCGCAGTTCAAATGTTGACTGGGTAAACCTTGACTTCCTTTCAAACACTTGATAATATCTGATGGAGCATAACAATGTACAAATGTATATGTCCTACATCCTGATGACGTTATACATAGCCTCATGATATGTTTTCACATATTTTCTACGAGAAGAATTTTGTCTTAACACTATTCCGTTAGTGAGGTGTGTTCCCACGCCCGAGTGTACGCAAGTAAGATATGAATGTACACACCTATATTTCATATATAGTTGCTTCGTGTGCATCAAGTATATTTAATTCCATCTTGGTCAAGCTTTACTCAACAAACACATCCTTTGCTGTTTTAATTTATGAGAACGACCGTTCTTAGAAGGCTCTCAACGACTTATTTGGTGTCTATAGCTGATGAAGCTTAACGATACAGAAACACCTGACGGCCACTGGCATCATTCATAGCCCAGTGGGGTGTTTTTACATATTGTTTGTCAGGAGCATTTTTCCAAGATTATTCCACATCGAAAGGTCTTCCACATTTGAGTGTACACGAACGTGTTAAATGTTATTGTACACGCATAAATTTCGTTCAATATTGCTTCGTGCGCGTATAGTTAATATAGTTATTATCAATATTACTTTAAATATTATTCCAATAAGAAGGAAATGTTCTGACACTGAGTTAAATGCCTATACTACTTACTTAATTACATTCCAAGTTCAAGTTCTCTCCGGATCAGTTTTACTATTCATCCCTACTAGAGTAACAGACTTGTAGCGTAGCTGATTCCATTATAAATAGAATTAAAGCCGTCCCATGAACAAAGTGTGTCTTGTGACCATTTACGAACCCAATCTTCCTGACATTTTAGTATACAGGGAGAAGTTTCGGTTATAGGAGGATGTTAAGCCATCAAGATGACAAACACTCGTATTCTAAGAATTTCCTGCCCTATTTATTCTTCACTTCATCTGCTACGATATAAGGGATATTAACACACATCTCCAAGGCTGAGCGGCCGATAATTATTCATTATTTAGATTTACGTTATGATGATGGTTTTGTAATGAAGCATGAGTTCAGCTTTGATCGAGCAATGGCAACTGGGTAGCCGTAATTTTATGAAGAAGAAGAAGAAGAAGAAGAAGAAGAAGAAGAAGAAGAAGAAGAAGAAGAAGAAGAAGAAGAAGAAGAAGAAGAAGAAGAAGAAGAAGAAGAAGAAGAAGAATTACTTAAATAATAGGTCACATTAATATGTCAATATATATGGTACAAGGCTTTTTAGAAAGTTGATTAGTGATATCTAATATTATCCGTTGTAGATAAGTGTGTGTATGTGTATTTTTACATACATTACTTTAAATTATTTCGCAGCCACGAGATAACTCTGTATATGTTTGGGTATATTACAATTTCATCACCAAAGCATTGATTTCATAAATTGTGATTCTATTTATTGGACTGTTGTACAGAATAAATCATAATTTTCTTTTGCCTTTTATGACAGAATACCCAAAGGTGATTAACTACAAAGATAAAGTAGGTTCTAGACGAGTTGATCTAACTCACGGTTTCGATTTTTGTAGATAACCTTTTCATTTCACCCCTGTCGCCTGCAAAAAAATAATATGAACTTCAAACAAAACTCAGTTATCTCGTCTAAAATTATATATGGAAGTGGGTAGTAGATTTAACCCCTTTGTTACCTTTATTTCTGCTGAAATACACAGCCTTGCTCCAATTAATTCTGAAATATAATGACGAATTTCGTCGAATAATTTTGTCATCATTAAGCTGGTATTTGCAGCATGAATTTAAAGAAATTGTGGCGGAATGTTTTCATTTAGATCACTTAAGACAAGAACTTTGTATAGTGGTTTCGGGTGGTTTGGAACCAAAGAGTTGTTGGGAACAATTATAGTGTAACACTGCATGACGTCATATTATATTTTGAGTATAAATTAAGGCAGCGAACTGGCAGAATAGTTAGCACGCCGGGCAAAATGCTTAGCGATATTTCGTCCCTCTTTACGTTCTGAATTCAAATTCTCCTGAGGTCGACTTTGCCTTTTATCCTTTCCGGGTCAATAAAATAAGTACCAGTTGAACACTGGGGTCGAAGTAATCGACTCATCCCCTACCTCGAACTTACTGGCCTTATGCCCAAATTTGAAATATATGTTTTGAGTGTAAATGTCTACCAGGTCAGCCTTGTTCTTCAAACCTTCACCGTCAGGTACATAATTTCAGATCATCTGAAAATGCTGAAGCTACAGCAGCTGAGATCCAACGTCAACCTCTGATTAAAAAAAAAAAAAAAAAAAAAAAAAAAAAAAACAGTAAGCACAGGTAAATCGAAGAAAGTATTTAGTATGAGGTCCATGGCAAAAGATCAGGAAGAAAGGAAGAAAAGAAATGTTGTGATTAGTAAGGAAATACTAGAAAATATTGGTAGTTCAGATGATCAGAAACGTTAGAAGAAAGATCGGATCTGAAGGCCAGTTGTTGTTTACTGCTGAATGGATATTTCCTAGTCTTTTTGGTTAGTGAATTCTACGTCCTTTCCAACGGTGTTTTCTCAGATATATGAGCAGTATTGTTGAGGATCGATATGTGTCCAACTATTGCCTTATTTTGACGTAAATACCCTAAATTCTGGAAGCAATTTTCTTTGGTGAAAGAATATCAGGGATTCTGTTGCATGGCGTTTCTTTTAGCATAGTGAAGACCTTCAGTTGCGCTCTTTATGATGAGTACAGAAATATGGTGTAGTATGATTATTTTGTAGATGAGTGTACTAATAATATTTTTGGTTTTGATGAATGTGACTAAATTGACGTGTCGCCTTTGGAAGAAGTTTGTGAGGTCTTTTTCACATAGTAACTGAAAATCTGTCGTGCCGTGTGTGAATTGGTTCTATAATAACACAATGCGTTCAAGGTCAAGAAAGGTATCATCTTTGTGGTAGGAGTGAGGTTTTACTAAATTGAATATCATAAATGTCTATTATTAGCCGGCACTCCGTCGGTTACTATTCGAGTTGATCCGATCAACGGAACAGCCTGCACCTGAAATTAACGTGCAAGTGGTTGAACGCTTCACAGACACATGTACCCTTAATGTAGTCCCCAGAGAGATTCAGCGTAACACAGAGTGTAACAAGGCAGGCCCTTTGATATACAAGTGTTACTCATGTTTGCCACCTGAATGGACTGGAGCGACGTGAAATAAAGTGTTTTTGTTCAAGGACACAACGCATCGCCGGGAATTAAACTTACGACCATTCGATCGTGAAACGAATACCCTAACCACGCGTCTTGTCTAATGTCTATTACTTTTGGCACTCCGTCGGTTACGACGATGAGGGTTCCAGTTGATTCGATCAACGAAACAGCCTGCTCGTGAAATTAACGTGCAAGTGGCTGAGCACTCCACAGACACATGTACCCTTAACGTAGTTCTCGGGGAGTTTCAGCGTGACTCAGAGTGTGACAAGGCTGGCCCTTTGAAATACAGGTACAACAGAAACAGGAAGAAAGAATGAGAGAAATTTGTGGTGAAAGAGTACAGCAGGGTTCGCCCCCATCCCCTGCCGGAGCCTCGTGGAACTTAGGTGTTTTCGCTCAATAAACACTCACAACGCTCGGTCTGGGAATCGAAACCGCGATCCTATGACAGCGAGTCCGCTGCCCTAACCACTGGACCATTGCGCCTCCACAATGTCTATTGTTATAACAGTGAAAAGCATAAGTTACCGCGGATTTAAAACAAAATGTGCCGAGAAAAAACCGTAGATGCACAAGACTATGTAAAAGTGTAACCACAAACAAACTTCGGTTCCAAGGGATAAGAGTTGAGTAGAAGATGTAGATGGGTCACTCGGTGGAATATTATACCAAACCTCGTTGATAGCTTTGTTCTACTGCTGCTGAAGTTGTTGCTTACCCCAGGTCAGTCCTAATCTAGAAGTATGGCACTTATGAAACTCAGCAAATAACGAGGTGGGATCCACAAAACCGTTATCGAAGACTCTATTGACATCAGGACAACAATACTGTTTCGGTTATGTTCCTAAGAGGTATAGATGATAGTTTGATGACGTAATACATCAAGTCACCGCTATATCTAATTCTGTGGAAACTGCACTGATAGTTACTGAGTAGATAAAATTCTGATGATTTGTTATCAGACTTCAACAATTCTCATTGTTTATGTTCTCTTGTTCGATTTTTCGTTTGCCCTATTTTTTCGGTGAACATTTATTTTAAAACTAATATAGACCTCTCATATATTTGCAGTATATTGTTAAGTATACATGGAATTAAAGAAAATACCGAATAAATCATATAAAATTCCAGAAAATTTTGACTTTGATAATGTAACTATATACAACATCGATTTTCCGGATTACTGATCTTTTCGAAACAGGGTTGCTTACATGATCAACGCACTCTAAATTAAATATTAAATCTACTTAATTAAATGAAGTACAGCTACCTGTATATCAGTATGTATAATACAAGTTAATGGATACTGTACTGTGCAAGGTATCAGAAAACGTGTCTGATGATCATTGGACTTTGAAGTTCCAGCTCATGAATTAGTTCGGATTATAAGAGGTTCCGAACCATTAGCGTCCCGAAATCGCTGCTGTACCTGTACTTACATACTTAACTTTATATCGAAGCGTTGTTAACATTTTAGCAATAGGAATGAGTTGGTAGCTCAAAATCTACCACTTCGGTCGTTTTGGCAACAATATGATGTATACATCGAAGTGGGATTTTGAATAAACTGACTGAATGGATTAACCAATGCTCAGCTGCGTATTAATACATGATGCTTTATGTAACAGTACCGTGTTCTCGACTGAATACGATGTTAGAGATTTGGATCGAGCGGTAGAAGAATGTTTCATTTTAATCATCAGCACTGCCATGTGTATAGAGCCATAATGTCACAGCACTGAACTACGAAAAACTAAAGCGTTTATGTTGTTGCTTGGTTTATCGAATTCCGTTATCTTATAGGAAAGCAAAGTCGCTGTGTATAAAGTAATATCATGGGTATTTGCTTTTTTTACTTTTTCTTCTGTTGTCGTCGTCGACATCGTTGTTGTTATTTTTATTTTTGTTGTTGTTGTTGTTGTATCAAGTTATCAGTTATCACAAATTGTCTTCTTTCTTGGTAAGCAATTTTAGTTTATTTTGCCGATGGCAGCTGACTAAAAAGTAAGATGGCAGTTAGAGCGTCTACAAATGAGTAGCCATAAGGCGCTGATATAGGCTAATCATTACCAGACAAAAGTACACTACTGCTCTATATTGCATTACACTAAACCATACTCTATTCTACGTCACAATTCAGTGCCTCATATTCAATAAAGTTATTTACAGCAACAACAACAGTGGCAGCATCAAGAAAAACCTGAAAAACTTTCCCGCAAAAAAAAACTGTCTGTGTTGCATATAGCACAAACTATGGAGAGCTAGAGATAAAGAAGTATTGATTTTTCCCATTGGCAAAAACAGAACAAAGCACCAAAACTTGTATAAGAGATATATTCGATTGAATTGTCTCCAGAACATACTTTATACTTAGACTATTAACTACGGTAGAATAAAATACAAAGTTGACCTCTGCGGGTTTTGAAATGTGATTGTACAGGGATGAGACTAAGTAGAGAAACATCGAAATTTATTTTAACAAGTGCCCTGCCAATTAAAGTCATTCCATCGTCTTGTAGACGAAAATTAAGATAGGTTTCTAAACATTGGCATAAGCCATAAATTTAAAGTGGGAGTTAATCAAATATTTGACTAATACTAAATTATCAATGGAAAGTAAACTTAAATTATCGATGAAAGGCAAATTTATGTACAAGAACGAAACTAAAAGCGGTGCTACATAGTCTCTAACAGTCTACTACTTGATAGTTAAAATTATTATATCTATTCACTTAGTGAATAGCAGAATCGGTAGAGCATCGGATACAGTTCTTTACGTTCTGAAGCCAAATCACACGGGATTGATTTTTAATTTTATACTTCAGTTATTGATAAAACAAACACCAGCTAAATAACTATGTCCTTTCCAAATATTTATGGCTTCGTCCATTGAACAAATTTTAGAAATCGATATTATATATTTTGATATATGTTTCAATTTGATATACAATGTTAATTTATTTTGACTAGACACACAAGTTCAAGCGTTGGCGGAAAGATGTCAAATTATATCACCACTATCTCAAAAAGGAAATAGTAAATAATTGTCATAAAAGCATTGGATAATGCTGTCATAAAGAAAACAAAAATTAACTACGGTCTTCAGTTCCAGGACTCATAGAGCCGGTTACCTAGTTTCCATGGCGAATAAGTGACAACGGTCACAATATTCACTCTAAACGAGGCACCAGTCCATGGCAAGCTTACTAATTCAGAGTTGATTGGACAGAACCAACGTGAAATTAAGTGTTTTGCTAAAGAGCACAACGCACCATCCGGACTTGGAAATGAAGCGCATGCTATTGCGGTGATGAGTGCAACACCCTAACCACTAGTTCATACATGCTCTTAAATAGCTGAAAAAGAGGCTTGACATAGAGGTTAAACAACAATAACAATCACGACCGCGACGACTCTGAATGAAAAAAAATTGAATTCTACGCAAAGAGGATACCATGATTAACCAGACCATATATCTGAGAAATGTCGACTGTATTAAGGAAATTATAACGATGACAAGGTGGCGGGGCAAAGAGTAAGATAATGATACTAAAACTGATGATGATGAGGAGGAGGAGGAGGAGGACGACGACGACGACGAAGACGAGGACGGTAAGATGAAAAATAAATATAATTTCTGGCAACATCGTCATCACCTCGTCATCATCATCATCGTCATCATAAACGACATGAAACAGTTGGCGTCGTGATACATATTGTGTATCGTATTTCAATATTCTGCACTCAAATTCTACTAGCTTGAACTCCACCTTTCATCTTTCTTGAATCAATGAAATAAGAATCAATAACATGCTTGTGTCGATTCAATTGAATAAATATTTCCATAATAACAATTGGCATTGTGCATTTATGATATGTCCTTATTACCGCAAGCTTCAATACGACTAGTATTCACCTACAGTTTCACAAGCGCTAAGTGAAAAACAAACAAATTTCCAACCGGAATAAATCACTCATTTATCACAGGTAACATTCGGAGATATTTTCGGAAAGTAAATGTTTGTACATCAAGGAAAGAAATGAATTCAACTTAGGGGCTAAGTTTTACTAAAGATCACACAACAAGCATATCTGAAAGAACCCAGGCTTAGTTTCCAGCACATAGAACAGATGTGGTCTAAATAATAGAGTTAGTTAAATGGAAAGTAAATAGGACTATTATAAGTAATGAACGGTGCATTTAGTTGAAAAGAAGAGAGTAGAAGTGCATAGTATAAGCAATAGAAAATATTAGATTGGATAAGCAATATATATTATAAACCGTGGAGGCTTTCCCATACCTTGAAAGCTACCTGTCCAGCAATTGCAACATTCAGAGAGGCATCGCATCGAGAATAGGATCAGCACAGCCGATTTTGCTTTCGGAAGACTCTCATAACGAGACTTCCTAAATCACGACCCCACCATCCAAAGGAAAATCATGGGATCCAAGACGTCGGCCTTTCCACACTTCTCTACGGCTGCAAGATGTGGGTGGGCTTTCTATCGACGAGACTTGAAGAAAATTGAACGTTTCTAACAGCACAAACTTCATGAACTCATGAGGATTCGATGGAAGAACTATACTACCAAAGAAGAGATTCGTTTCGGACTGAAATACCCAGTACTGAAGCCACCATGACACAGTACCGACTCCGCTGGTCAGGACACTTCATATCTATGCTTCAAATGCGCCTCTTCTGTCAACTCTTCTTCACAGAATTGGCCTCAGGCACTAGACCACGAGGAGCTCCCAAATTCCATTTCCGAGTCAAGCACAAGGGTATTCTCCTCTGCTGCTACATTGACCCAAATACCAGGGAGGTAATTGCCATAGATCGCTGAATGTGTCGGCATGTCATTGTCGAGGGAACAGACCTGACGGAAAATAACACACGTCAAGAGGCAGGAATCAGACGTCGAAGAGGCAAAGAGATATTCGCTCTGTCTCATCCCCTACCAACTTTCCTCTGCAATAAATGTTGCCGTCTCTTTATGCCGCCTTTAGCCTAAAAAGTCACCTCAGGCGTGCACACCCCTCGCGCCTATCAGGATGAAGATGCTCATTCACACTCGCCAACGCCGACAACGATATATATATATGTGTGTGTGTGTGTGTCTGTGTATATATATATATATTCGAAACGCCAGTCTTTTAATGGTGGCAGCTGATGAAGGATATGTTCTCTATGTAGCCTGCTTGTTTTTTGTACCTTGTTTATCATTTTGTCTATATTTCTTTGCAACGTCATGTACCCAGATATGTATCTATATGTACATGTAGATGAAGGTATGTACATACATGTACATATATATGATTATACTCATATATTGTTTATATATATATATATATATACATGTATATGTAAATGTATATGTAAATGTATACATGTATATATATAGGTATGTATGTATGTATATATGTATATGTATGTATATATATACAAGGAAAATAAGACAAGGTAGAAAATGCTAAAATAATTTTATCATGAAGAACATTTTTGTACCGGTTTCATTCTTTGCGACTTTTTCAACTTAGAGTAGAGTATGAAAAACAATTAAATTGTGGAAAAATTTAAAGAAATATTTTTTTTAAATATTTCCATTGTTTTCAGATGCAAGGGACATTTTTCTTTTTTCCAGTCTGTCTCTGTCTCTCTTTTTTACTCTTGTGGAATCTAGGTAGTTAGCAGCAGCTAGTTTGATATGAATTCTTGTCTTTGGCTGTTTAAGCAGCAGTAGTAGTAGAGAAAGAAGAAGAAGAAGAAGAAGAAGAAGAAGAAGAAGAAGAAGAAGAAGAAGAAGAAGAAGAAGAAGAAGAAGAAGAAGAAGAAGAAGAAGAAGAAGAAGAAGAAGAAGAAGAAGAAGAAGAAGAAGAAGAAAGCGGGAGTAGTATGACAGTAGTAAGATGTAGGTGGAATCCTCATAAATGGTCAAATGACCTAAAAGTGACTTATTGTGGTTGGAATAGTAGTGAATGGAATTGTTCTGAATAAATTTATGTGAAGTGATTGCTTTGAATATATCGTTTTTAATATTTGCGTGTGTGTTATTCTAAGACTCTGGTGATAGTGTCATTTGTAGTGGATGCATTCAAAAGGGGTTATATTTTGTCATAAAGAATGACTCTTTATCAATGCGCTGACTACAGGTTGTATCGGCTCTGAATTGATAGAGGGTTGTTTGCTATTGGCACAAAAGTCGATGTGTTCGCTGAATGCTATTTTTCTGTTTGACGTAGACTGTTTTGGGTTTTGCCTCTGTGTTGCTCACGACACCCAGAGAAGGTTAATACATATACCCGGTTCTCCGAAGCACATGTGAAGTTGCTTTTCACTGTGAAACGTCGATCCTGTTTGAAAAAGAACTTTGATCCCTCAAATAAGTTGACGTATATACAACTTATTTTCCTCATACGTATCAACTCGTGTTTTCCTTTTCAACATTCTACTCTCTCACACACACACACACACACACACACACACACACACACAC
>NC_068981.1:70935522-70948804 GCF_001194135.2 Octopus bimaculoides
CACACACACACACACACACACACATATATATATATATATATATATATATATATATGTATAGGGTGAGCACAAGTCTGTACGTACAACGCTATATGTATATATAACTATAAAAAATGGAACAAAAACGCAATAGAGAACAATAAAACATTCGGACGATACAAAGATGATACAAAGGCGGACAGGAAAAAAAGGACGGGTCATTCGTAGTCTTCTTTCTTCAGTCACGTTACCAGATGTCCTTACAGTTTCGGGCAGTTACACTTGAGACTGTTCGATGTGGTTGCTCCCAAAAAAGTCTAAGCTAGGAGAATTAGATTTTTTTTGTGAGAAAGCTAGCGAATGTGTACGGCAACAAAGACAGAAAAAACCGAGAACATGGTACACTATTACAACTACAAACAACAAGAATGTAACAGCAGGTGTCTTTCGACTGAGAACGAATCAAATTGAGCTGCCGTCTTTGAAGTGAAAGCCTAAAGGCAGGAATATAGGAGATGGACATAAGAGGTGTTGGCGGTCGGCAGTCAGGCCAAGAAAGAAAGGTCATCGCTAGCCGGAAGCCGGACAATTTTCACGTAGAATGAGGAGAGGAGGTAGGTGGCAGCAAGATTGAAGGATTAGACAAAGGAGAAGGTACAGGGGAGAAAAACGAGGAGGAAAAGTGGGAGTTAAAGAAAGAGAAAGCCAAGAAATGTGTGAGAGAGAGAGAGAGGAGTAGCTAGAAAAAGAAGAGAGGAAGAAAGTATGAGGTGGACTAAAAGACAGAGTAAAAGAATCGTACAAAATTTAGATATATACTTACTATTTATTCCCTTTGTCTCTTATGCTTACGATGTGGGTAATATCTTAAGTGTGAACTCCACAAAGTCTCCATTGGTTGTCACATTTTAATGCTTTACCTGCATTTCTATCCATTATGTGCATCAGGTACTTGGTTGATATTTCCTGTTCCTGGATTGCAAACGCATACCCTTCGAAGTGGGACGTAGCAATCCGGTTATTGATCCATGATAAACTGCTTTGATGATCGATGTTACTATCATCACGAAGCCTTCTACTAACATATCTAGGCATATTCTTCTGCTCATATAGGTTCATGCTTTCATCTGATGATACATGGTGGTAGAGTTCTGCGACCTCTATGGGCATGTATTCTAGGTTATCAAAGAATGTTGCTCAAGGAGCTGCCTTCGAAGTCTTATGATGTTATCAGCTTCATGTATGCAAACTTGGTCAAGGGATGCACTTCAACACTTGGTGGGTAAAAGATGTTGCCGAAGGGATATGATGCGACACTGAAAGGCGTTTTGGATCGTTGTTAAGCCTCCGCCGCCTTGTTTTCGTTTTAGGTAAAGGCGGTCTACGTCACCTTTTTGTGGTAATTATGTGTGTTTGTCAGTATTGATCGGGTTTTCACATCAATGGCTCGCATCTCATCAAGCGTCCAATCAAGCAACCCAAATGTTGGTATTAGTACTGCAAACACAATGTGGACCACTGTTTTATTGAATGCAGAGAGTTCTGAGGTCCTAAGTTTCTTTATTCGGCTGTAATATTCTTTAGTGACACGTGTTTTCTTACAGGTGCCATTGTAAGATATATTTTCATCCACCCCTAGATACTTGTAACATTCCTCGTCAGATATAGGGGAAACAATCAAATCATTGATATAGGGGAAACAGTCAAATCATTACTAGTCTGGTTTAGTTTTCTCTCTTTTCTCAACTATATACCAACATTTATCCTGGCCAAACTCCAACCCTACATCCTTTGAGAATGTTGGAACAAGGTCAAGGCTCTTTTTCATCTCATGCATATTCTTTGCATAAAGTTTTAAATCATCCACAAAGAAACTGTGTAATTTTGGAAATTTTGTTTCCTTGTGAACCAGTGAGATATCCTTCAGACTTCCTTAACATGAATGGCAGAGGTTTACAGAAAGTATAAACAACATAACGGAGAGGCTGCTCCCTTGGAATATGCCTTTGTGATACTGCATTCTATCGGTGATAATACAATTACTCTTTGTGTTTAATTTCAAGGTGGTGGCCCACGATGAAGTCAGGTCAGTTATAGCTTTTACTATTCTCACTGGAACTTTAGCAAGTTGAAGGGCTTCTAACATCCATGAGTGGGGAACAGAGTCAAAGGTTTTCTTGTAGTCTAGCGACATTGAATCTAGGTTCCTCCTGAGCTCTCGCACCTTTGATATAACAGTTTTGGTGGCTAACAATTGCTCGGCGCATCCCCAGACTCCCTTCTTCCCAGCTGCTTGTTCTACTGTGATTATGTTATTGGTTTCACAATGATCCTAGAGGAAGAGGTTTAAACATGCTGTATATATCTAATACATTAAGTTCTGGCATGCAATTTGCCTTGTGGATGGTTTTGCATTTGGAGATCAACTTTGTCTCTGCCAGAGCTAACCAGTGTGGTATGCTTCTGTTCCGAATGAGAGCTTGCTGGGATAGATTGATAAGATATGGTCGGTAGAATATTAGCCTCTTGTACCAATATCCAACAATCAAGTCTCTGGTATGTGCTTTTCCATCCTGGAGTTTCTGGATCACAGTTGCATGTGTTTCACCATGAATGTTCTATATATTGAATGTAACGCAGGAATAATAGCCTTCTCGGATTTCTTCCAGCCACAGAGCATCATGGTTAAATTCCTTCTCTTCACTCCAGATTTCCTTCCAGACGGAGTTTATGTCTTCTCAAGAGGGAGCTTCCGTGGTCTTTTTCTGCTCCTCCTCTCATCTCTCTGTATACTGCTGCCTGGTTGTGGTTAAATGTTTTGTTTATTGTTGTTCTCTCGGTTATTTTCCTCTGATGTCGGAGTTTTTCTCTGACAGCTTTTCAGTTTGTGAGTGTCCTCTTTTTCTGTCTCCAAACATCATTTCTATCTCCTTCTTTACTTTCTGCTGTTGAGACGTATAGTGATTTGCTTGTCTGCATGCAATAAGCATCATTACTTGACTGATGGTCTTCTGTAAACCAGCTATCTTTTTCTCTGTCTTCAAAACCCACTTTCTTTATTGTTTCGGTTTTGTTTATTTTTTGAATATCATTCATGTACAGTTTTACAGTAGTAGCCAGAGCAAATAGACCGGCATTAATCTGCTAGTATGTAGGTTCATCACACTGTTCTAGATATTCATCACCAATTTCGTTAACAGCATTTAATACCGTATATGGTGTTTTTTTCCTTATTTTGGTAGAGAATACTCTCTCCTCGGGAGAGTACTTCAAAGCCAGTATGTATGTATGTATGTATGTATGTATGTACGTACGTACGTATGTTTGTATGTATGTACGTATGTATGTACGTATGTATGTATGTATGTATGTGTGCAGATTTGTATGTAGAGACATGCTCATGTACACACATACAATATTATCCCGTTTGTCGCTCCCCTGTTTGATGGTTATTTGTTATAGCGCTTTACTTTCATTATAATGATTGCATGCAAATATGATGATCTTGGATGTAAACAAACAACACAACAGTGCTGCAAAGTGATTAAATGAGCTGCGAAGGGAAAGCTGTGCAAACGTCTCTCCAAAAACTTATGATATTAACAATGAAATTCTCCTGGACGCTTAATGTTACAGAAGATTCACATTCTGCAGGGCAGCACTTGATAAATTCTTCAAATGAACAGTGATGCTGAAAATGATGCACCAGACTAGCTGGCAGTTCTAAGTACAACACCATTGGCTAAAACTTAGGAAAATGATAGATCCAAAAACTGCAGGATAATAGTATGGTTGAATATAATATATAATACATATATATGTGCCTTCCTCCAGAACCGTTATGAAAAAGAAAATGGGGTGACTAAAGAACTCTGTTTCCATCCCTCTGTTTGGCATAACCAAATCTGAATTACCTCACATTATCTCGAACGTTTATAAAATTCTTATGAAATCAACATGAAATTCTCACTGGTGAGAATAATGTTTCTAATATGGTAAGTGAAATTCGAAGGTTTCATTTGGTACGATTGCGGAACGTCTGTCATGTGTACAGGGGATGTGGGTTCAATTCACACAGACGACCTTTGACATTTTCTATCCAAAAGAGATTTTCAGCCCAATATTTACATGTTAATATTTATAGCTTTACATTTGTTATTTGAGATATTCTGAGTGAGAAGTACTTCACGTTCTCTCGGAAGTCCCTAAAATTCTAATGACGTCGACAATATAATGCATTTTCATTTATGTTAATAGTAAGTTTATATATACACACACACATACACACATATATATAAATGTATGTGTGTATATATATATATATATATATATATATATATATATATATATATATATATATATATATATATATATGAAGTAACAAACTGAGTAAAAGAAATCCTTCAAAGGGGTGTGTTAAACATCCAATTCACTGATACTTCAGTTGGATACCATACAAATATTGGTATAATTCAATTATAAGGATAAATTATAGAGATATTCAATTGACAATCCAATGATTTACTTATATTACAATATTACATTAAATACTATAAATATAATATATAACCTAACAATATGATAACATAATATTATATAATTATAATTATTTATATGTGATGTTATATATTTTATTCATAGTATTTAATGTAATATCGTAATATAAATGAATTATTTGATTGTCTATAGAATATCTCTATATTTAATTTATCATTGCATATATAAAAGTGAGCTGGTAGAATCGTTACCACGTCGAGAAAGTGCTTTTCGGCATTTATTCCGGTTTTACATTCTGAATTCAAATTCAGCAGAGGTCGACGTTGCCTTTCGTCATTTCTGGAGTAAGAAAATAAGTACCACTTGTGCATTGGAGTCGATGAAATCGAATGGCACATTCTTCCATAATCTGAAGCATGGTGCCTATAGTAGAATATAGATAGATACACACACACACACACACACACACACACACGTGTGTGTGTGTGTATGTGTGTATCCATGCCTGTGCGTGTATAGACAATAGGTTACGATTTGAATGTTTTGTAACTGCTGTTTCCAGCAGGTCGAACGAATAAGGCGCAAATGTTCCTTTCTAGTGTGAATGACACATTTAGGTGAAAGAAGCATAAAATTACTGACTGCCTTTCTTTCCGTCCTTTTATGTTCACAGTTCAAATCCCACCATCTTCAGTTTGACCTCTCAACTTATGTCTTAATTTTTTTTTCCTAGGCTAGAAATAGTTTTCATCTCTGTACACTTTTTACAATAAATTATGGAATTAATTTTATTGATCAATATCACCACTTACACCACCACCACCATCACCACCACCTACCGCACTACCAACACTATCACCATCACCATCACGAACCACACTACCACCACTTCAATATTAATTGTTGTGATGAAGTACATATTGTTCCGCACGTAAAATTTAATGTCAAGTTCACGTTAGTGTTCGTGTAATGTAAGGGAAGTAACTTATAGTAGCTTTATCTACTGCTGTGATGATCTCCCTTACATCATAGAATAAACTGTAAGCTATAAAGACGAATGCAGTAAGAACCACGCAGTACAAGTAATTTGTTGTACGAGCCTCGGCTCATACAAATTTTTGTCTTGAAGTACGAGCTGGTCGCGAGTTTCATACAAGCGACCGCTAGTCGGCGATGAGCTCTCACACGCTCACCCCAACAGCCGCAGTGTCCGCTCGCTCAGTTCACGTGTTTATTTCGTTGTGGCAGCATCCCTGGGGGGTTTTTTCTCAATGTTTTTGTTCAGTTTTATATATTTCTTAATTCATTTCCAATACAGACTCGTATTTTATTTACCTTATCGAATCTGAAGGATGAAAGACTATGCCATTTTGGTGGTATTTGAATTCCGAATTTATGAGATGAGCTAAATACTTCGAAGAGTTTTACCTATTTCGCTGACCACTAACATAAGTGAGAAATCACACACATTTTTGAATACGCTTTGAGGTGGGTGTCTTTTGAGTTTGTTTTTTTTAACTAAGAAAGTAAAGAGGAAAGCAATTTTTACAAACACTAATAATTTTGTTATCCAGCGTAAAAAAATGGAACCTCTAAAAAATTTTCGACCAGTTAGAAACAGCAAGCAAATAAATTTCTGCCGCAGTTTCAATGTTAAATAATGCGGATACACTAGGTATTCACTTTTGAGATTCTATTTTATTATAATAACAAATCCAATCGTTTTCTTTTATTTTCACAGTAATTTTTTTGTAATTTCAAAGCCTTTCTGGTACGCAGTTTTAATTTTATTATTATTTGCTGCATAATGTAACTGCGCTTGCGTAGTGGAAAGAGGAAAGAGGAAGACCGCGCTACGAAACTTTTGATTAAACTTAAACATTCCCTCCAGCCGAACATGACTTGGTTTGTTTTCAGACGAGAAAATTTTCTACCAGGATCAGATGGTGAATACACAGAACAACCGTTGGCTTGTGTGTCCCCAAAGCATGTACCGAGAGTGACAAAAATCAAACATCCAGTCAACGTCATGGTGTTTTGAGTGATCACTAGTGATGGCAAGGTTTTGCCTCCATTCATCTTCCCACACGGCCTCGGACTCAGTATGAAGGCTAACAGCAAGTACCCGGAGGAGGTAGTGCTGCCCTGGGTCAAGAGGGAGGCTGCTGGAAGACCCCATCTCTTGCAACAGGACTCTGTACCAAGCCACACAAAGAGGAGAACCCAGTCATGGCTGTCAGACAATTTCTACGACCACATCACCCCTAACATATGGCCACTTGACTTCGTAGACTCCAACCCTCTTCGTTATCATGTGTGAGGCGCAGTTCAGCAAGTGACCAACAAAATTCCTTGTAACACCAAAGGTGAACTGAAGGCAAGGATTATGGTAGTATTCACCAACTTAAACAAGGAGACCGTCCAGAAGAGATGCGGGAGATTCCGAAGTCATCTGGAGGCCGTGGTTGAAGCCAATGGCGATTTTATTTAATGTATTTATTCTTTAGTATTTCAAGATTTCTTTACGTAATTTTGGTAAATGTAGCTGCTAAAATGAGATATCAGTGTTATTTTCACTTTTGCATAATTTAGATAATTTATTCACCGCACACCGTACATATATATATACGTGTATATATATATATATATATATATATATATATATACATACTAATTCATGTTAGTGTATGTGCTAATATTATGTATATATAAATATATATGTATATATATATATATAAGGGAATTTTATGACCAGCTTCTCTAGTAATTTATTGGGGGTTTTGTTGGAGTTATTTTTGTTCTCTGTTCTTATTTGAAGTTAGATTTCTTAGAACAAAATTTTCAGGTCGATTTTTAAACACCAATTTCTCAGCTTATGTCAACGATTGGAGAGCAGCATTGCCATACATTGTTCCTTTTTGGCCACCCCATTATCATCCCAGTTTTCTTCAAGGCCCTCCTCCTGGATCTTACATCTGCCCCCGTAGGTGCGGTACCACCATGTTTGGGAACAACTGATCTAAAGGAAATTAAACTGCCAAGTTTTGGTGCTAAATTTGGGTGTCGGATTATGTCAACAACCAAATATGGTTAAGGTGGGATATGAACTCATAACGCAAAGAGCCGAAGCAAATACAGCAAGGCATCCGGTTCCAATTTCATGCCTTTAAACCAGTCTAACCTTTTATAATGGTACATTTCATCGACTCCTAAAGAAAGAAAAGAAAGGTTGCCCTCATCAGGATTTGAACTCAAAGCGCAGGAATTCGGAACAAAAGCTACAGTGCATTTTATCCAATGCTCTAACAACTCTCCCTATTTATGGGTAAATTTAATAATGGTTTCAAATTGCAGCAATTTTGGGGGAGAGCTTTAGTCGATTACATCGACCCCAGTGTTCAAATGGTATATTATTTTATCGACTCCTAAAAGATGAAAGACAAAGTCGACCTCGGCGGAATTTGAACTTAGAACGTAGCAACGGGCGAAATACCGTTAAGTATTTTGTCCAACACGCTAACAATTCTGCCAGCTCGCCACTTTTGGGTAAATTTAATAATGAAACTTCAGTTGGTAACCAAAAAATAAATCCTGCATTCATTTCGTGTTCTGTCTGATTTCGTCAAACATTTTAATGATTATTTTTCACTTTATATCTTTTCATTATTCCCTCTTAGTTTCATTTTGTTACGTTTTCGTTCGTTTCTCTATTTCATTTAAAACTTTTTCTGGGGCAAAATTAATTGGGATAGAAACATTTCGAGGAAGAACTAAGACTTATTCCGAAAGGCTTTCCGGATTAATTCTTAATTTACATGTTTCCTGCGTCTTTTTTTTAATTTTTTTTTTTTTTAATTTATTAATTTTAAAAAAATTAAATAACGAGCTAAAAATTTCATGGCTGATAACAAAATTGTGGTTTTCTAAAAAAAAATTTCATTATCATGGATAGGGATTGTCGAAAAGTTCCGGACTAAACTTTTAAAATTTGCTAATTTTTAGAATTAACAGATATCAAATTCAAGCACATAATGTCAAGCTAATGTAAAATTCAAGCTGATGCCAGATAATTATTATACATTTGTTTATCACTGATGATCAGTACTGAAGCCTAGGGTCTTTGATCGATTTCCTTTGTAGCTTTCTTGTTGTCTTGCTGCCTTCATTATATAGAAATATTTTATGTGTAATTTTTATGTACAAATTTTAGAGGGATGCCTTTATTGTGATATGATGTAATTATGTTTCTGAAAGGAAGAAAAACTGGTCATTAGAAAGGAACTACAATAGAACTTTGACAGTGTTATTCCTTTCTATCGAAAATTCAGTGGCCTTACCATTGTGTTTCATATTTTGAAAAACGCCTAGAATACGAGAGCATTCTACAACGACGATTTATGAATAAACATAGTGATTTTGTTGAAAAGCAAGCACTTTCTGAAGAGCGCAAAAGAAAGATTCTAGAACTGAAGAAGAAAACTGGTTTATTGTATCGGAGGAAATTATTAGTTAAGACAATAACTTGACTGATGAAGAATATATGAAACATACATTCTTAAATATTACTGAGCATTTATTTTCCGACTTTAGCATAAAATATTATGTAATTGATATGTTGCAGTATGTTCCTCTCTCAGCAAGAACTATGAAAGAAAGAAATATGGCTGCAAATATTAGCGAACAGGAAATCAAAGATATTAATTCTATTACAGCATATAGAAATGTTTGTGATGAGTCATACCCTTAACGCAGTTCTCGGGGATAGTCAGCGTGACACAGTGTAACAAGGCTGACCCTTTGAATTACAGGCACAACAGAAACAGGAAGTAAGAGTGAGAGAAAGTTGTGGTGAAAGAGTACAGCAGGGTTCGCCACCATACCCTGCCGGAGCCTTAGATGTTTTTCCTCAATAAACATTCACAAGGCCCGGTCTGGGAATCGAAACCGTGATCCTATGACCGCGAGTCCGCTGCCCTAACCACTGGGCCATTGCGCCTCCACTGTTGTACATATATACTACATTTAAATGTTATTCAGGAAGAATCTATTGAACTGGTATTACTTAAAACAGAAATAGGCGATGATGTTTGTTCGGGTGTTTTGAGATAAGTACCAAAAACTTGGTTTCAGTAGCAAAAGACAGACATGGATAAATATAATAGTTTGACGCTACTGATATATTCAGTTGATCAAGAATCACTTTCTTTTCACTGTTATTCACCCAGAAGCGCTATGCGTTCATATTTTATCGCGGGTTTGCATACAGTTTATTAATCAATTGGTCAAACTAGCAAACATGATAATGGAAACAGGTCTAAGAAACTGACATTTACTCTTTTACTCTTTTACATGTTTCAGTCATTTGACTGCGGCCGTGCTGGAGCACCGCCTTTAGTCGAGCAAATCGACCCCACGACTTATTCTTTGGAAGCCTAGCACTTTTTCTATCGTTCTTTTGCCGAACCGCTAAGTTACGGGGACGTAAACACACCACCATCGGTTGTCAAGCGATGTTGGGGGGACAAACACAGACACACACACACACACACACATATATATATATATATATATATATATATACGATGGGCTTCTTTCAGTTTCCGTCCACCAAATCCACTCACAAGGCTTTGGTCAGCCCGAGGCTATAGTAGAAGAAACTTGCCCAAGGTGCCACGCAGTGGGAATGAACCCGGAACCATGTGGTTGGTAAGCTAGCTACTTTATTTCATAAATATTTGCCATAAAGCCATTACAAAGAGGGGACGAACAAGGATAGACAAACATAAAGGGGGTGAAGTAGCTGTATCGATTAAATATTTACAATTTTAAATATACAATAAAAATTGGATTATATTTACAATGTTTGATTGAAGCATTGCTCATTACAGATGCAATTTGTAATGGCTTTGCTGCACAGCCACTCCTGCGCATTACCAAAAGAGTTTGACGATTCTTATTCAGATTTATCTGTTATATATTTATCTGTTAACAGATTTATCTGTTATGGCTTTCTAAAAGTGATATTACGGTGAGATTTACAGCTCGCATAGAATGCTTAAAACAATTTTTACAAACACTTAGAGATAATAACATTAGCTACTCCGAAGTGAATGATCCTGACTGGCAGAAAAAGTTGTATTTCATGGTGGACATGACAAATTATTAAAATTTCTTAAGCAAAAACCTTTTAAGCAAAGAGAGGCGCGACCTCTAGTTGTTGTAAAAGGGTTTCTCACTTCAGCATAAATAAAAAGTGCTTTCGAAAACCATTGAAAACAGTGATTTACCTCATATTTTCTTTAGAAACTTTAGTGAAAGAAAAAATAATATCAGTAAAAGACATTCACTGTAAATAATGAAACCATACAAAATGGTTTTAGTAAAAGATTTACAGATTTTCGAAAATAAAGCAACTTTAACATTCTATACAGCACAAATTGGTAATGAAATAACGAAAATAATCTGTTACCAGAGATGAGTCAATCTGATCTACAGATGGAAATAGCCAATATAACTGATAAGGAATTGTGAGAATAAGAATTAATGAGGATAAACATAGAGACATCTATAAATGTACTGAAATTCAAACGAGACAAACTAATATTTGAAACTTAGAATTTAGTTCTGGACAACTATAGAAGCATCAAAACAAAATGCCGTTCAGTTTTATATTGATTTTCGAACCAGCCTATTTGTGCAAACAATTTTTTTCTTTCTTTTCACAAATGAATTCATTTAAACGAATTTAATGATATCAAAGTACTGCATAAAGTTATCTGACCAAAGCCGTCAATCTTGACTGAAAGCATAAATATAAACGACGACCTCATGATCTAGACTATGCCGCAATTACAGAGAAGTTTCTAAAGTAAAACTCACGTTGCCTGAGAAAAGAAATTATCTAAATTTATGTTTTCTAGTATGTTTTTGTTTATAATAAAGTATGCGATATCGAAAGATCTACTTATTTTTCTATTTATTTATTTATCTATCTATTTTTAGCTAACACCACCTCTTCAGTTCGAAAAGATTCCAACTTCTGCTTTTCTGAATGCAGTATGCAAAGTTAGGATATTCATAATTTTAAAATTGCTATACGGGTTAGATTATTGAAATACGGTCAGTTAATGCCTGAAACTACACTCAGGTCACATTCTGCTCTCTGACCATCCTGATTAGCTGCAAAGCATTTATAAGATTTGACTAATTTCCATCAACTCATCACTTCTGTCTGCATTTTGAGGCACATTGCTTCACTGTTAATGTTTTATTTTTAATGAATTTTAATAGCAATAAGATAGATGTTCTGTAGAGACAAAAGAACTGTATTACATAAAAGTAATGGACGTTTACTCATGTTTAATTGTACTTGAGAGCAGTTTACATAATCAAATGGAACAGATACCAGGATTTATTGGGAATCAAAAACCTAGTTAGAGGAATTTATACAGCGAGGAAGACAACATGACCTCAATTTAAGATATTATTTTAAACATTTCATTAATAAAAGTCGGGAGAAAACTTCAGACGTATTTCATGCTTATTTAAAATCGTCAAAGAAGCATAGACTCCATTGTGTTTAACGAATTGGTGATATGAGTATTTCGAAGTACGTGTACAAGAACAGAAAAGGAAAATTAATATATTTGAAAAAATAAAACACTGACATTGAATACAGAGGGACGTCATCCGCTAGAAAAGTGTTAACATGCTTAATGTAATGATCATTAAAAATTCTAATTAGAAATATTTACGTACGTGGTGAAGAAACTGTAACATTTTCCGAATGACTAATATTATTATCACGTGCAAACACGGTAGCCCGCTCCTAACATGAATAATTAACCTCACAGAAATGCAACGGAGTACTTTAGTATCCTAAGGGAAATTTGTACTTCGCCTTCACAATACTGTGCGAAGAAAAGTTAAGCTGGGACTCTACTGATGAGACAGTTTCATACCTTTTATTCAGGATTCTATGAAGACATGTCATCTTCCACAATCCCTAAACATCTTCACATAGTAGAATAATCTGTAAAATGGAGACTAGTTGTCTTGTTACGGAGACTGACTATAGTATATAACAATAGCATATTTACGACTACTTTTATTACCAAGTTTCTCAGATGAAGGAAATTTAAATACTAGACGTTTTCAATAATTACACTTACTTTGAAAATTAACTTTTGAAAAGTTAATGTTCAAGGTAAGTGAAAATAGCTTCATAGTAACATATATCAAAACTATAAGCTCCCATATTTGGAGCAAAATTGTGTGAATAGGGTAAACACCCAATAACAGAACCATGTAGTACAGTGCAAGATGCATTAGATATCAAGCCAAGTTGTACAAACACCATTTTTGTATATATATTAGATTAACCACAAAGTTCATTCGGTTTTTGTCGACACTAAATTTCAAGCAATCTAATAAATAGCTAATTTCAGGCTTTCCTTTGCGCATGCGCACTTGTTAGATAGTTTTCACTTCACGTAGTTCGACGCAAATTTGCGACGAGACAAGCTGCATTTTATGCGTTTGGGATCATCCCAAAAATGGGCAGCCAAAGTGAACATTACTGACACCCGTGTTTTATATTTATAAATTGAAAATAAAACAAGAAAGCGGCGAAACCTGCAGACAATATGCACTGTGTATGGAGAGGATGCTGGGAAAAACTTCCTCTCGAACCTCCACTTTTCTCGCAAATTATTGTTTTTTAATTTTTTTTTTTTTTTTTTTTTTTTCAAAAAACTCATGTTTTCGGATACGAAGATTCCGGAAAATTGCAGAAAATTTTGACAAA
>NC_068981.1:70949067-70962919 GCF_001194135.2 Octopus bimaculoides
AAAAAAAAAAAAAAAATTGGTGAAAAAAATTTTAATTTTAATTTTTGGAAATTTTTTCAGAATCACAATCTCCGTATTTTTCTGCATATTTTGAAAAAAAATTGTGAAAAAAAGTTAAACGAAGAATTTGCCGACTTTTGCTAATTTTTTTTCAGGTTTGTATTCTCCATAGCCGAAAACGGGGATTTGTGTAGAAAATTTTTTTTTTTTTAAAAAGGTATTTTGGGCGGGTGTAAAAGGAGGTATTGCCGGATGCTGTTACGGAACAAGTGTGTCAGAAGTGGTTTTCAAGATTTCGATCGGAAAATTTTTCAGTCCCTACTCAGGTCGGCTAACTGAGATTAACAGTGAGAAAATGAAGGAGTTAGTTGACACCAACCGCCGTAGTACGATACTTTATTTTTTAAAGAGAGTAGTGACAGAAGACAAAGAGACGAAAAATGAATCGTTTATAATAATGTGAAACACAAACAATCATTGGGAAAGCATGACGAATCACTACAAAGAACCTCCAAAGCAGGACTTCACCCAAAGAAAGTTATACTTTCAGTTTGGTGGGACTAGAACGGTGTTGTCTTTTACGAGCCTTTTCCTACACACAAGACCATCAATTCAGATGTGTACTGTATTCAGCTGGACAAATTGAACGCAGTTGTCGACCAGAACCGTTCAGCACTTGTTAATCGTAAGGGCGTTGTCTTTTATAACAGTATTGCCAAATCTCACACTTCTTTGCAGACGCGACCAAAGTTATTGAGACTTGACTAGCATGTAATTCGACGCAAACTACATGCTAGCTTCCATATTTGTCCGGCCCTTCGCCTTCAGATTTCAACCTATTTCGGTCTCTTCAAAATTCGTTGGATGGGTGGACAGACCTTCAACTTTGAAGAGGATGTAAAACTTCATCAAGAAGAGTTTTCCACCAGTAAAGACGAGATTCTTTGAGGAAGGAATAATGGATTAGTCCACAAGATAGCAGAAGATACTAGAACGAAATGGTAATTATATCACTGACTGAATAAATCGCTTTGTGCTTAAAATCTGTGTCTTATTTTCGCTTAAAAGAAGAAACGAACGGACTTTTGGGTCAACCCAAGGGTATCTGCAGGCGTTGAAATGACAGATATATTTACTATGGAGCAATATTGTAAGTGTGAGTGTAATTATCGAAAACGTAGTTTGCAAAGACTATTAGAATATTTTAAGCAATCAATTGCTCGCTAATGCTTGCCTTTGCCTAGGATATTATTTGTAACTAGTTCACCGTTTAGTCGTGGCCCAAAGTTTGAATAATTTTTTTAAAATTAGAATTGTACAATTCAATTTAAATTTATACATTGTATATATTTGGGTATCTAATATAAAAATTCTAATTTTCAAACCTATGTTTCAAACTTTTGACCAAGTAATAACATATTGCAAATGAAAAATAAACGGCATCGGAGGGGCAATGCCACTTGCACGTTAATTTCACGAGGAGGCTGTTCCGTTGATCGGATCAACTGGAACCCTCGTCATCGTAAGCGACTGAGTGCCAACAACATATATATATAAGAGAGTGAGAGAGCTGTCAATTATTTGTTCACGGCTGACTAAATTGTCGTTGTTTAGCCCCAGAACAATTCTATTTGAACAGACCTATGATGGAAGTTCTGAAACAGATCATTTTATTTCATTCTTATAAAACAAAAAATTAATACCAAAAACATCCTTTAATTAACGTGGTAGGATGTGATTTGAGAGAGATGTGGTTGCTATTTTTAGTTTTCAAGTTACTATCAAGAAACTGTTTTGTTACTCTCTCTCTTACTTTTCCATTCCATCAGAGAATTAGTTTATGTGAAAGAGGGTGAGAGGTATGAATTCTATTTCAACACTTCGGAGGGGTGGTTAGCGCAAGCGGCAAAGTTAGCCATGTATTATGCAGGGTACGATAACTAAGGAGAGGAAAGGCTGAAAGTATTTTCGGTTACAGATTTTGATACACATATATAATCTGTATTATAATATTGATTTCCTGAATACACTTTTCGGAACGGTAATCAATATTGCTTTAACGTATTAACAAGAACCTGACAAAGAATACTATTACATCCAATTATCAGATTGTTTAGATATTTATTAGAATTTGAGGAAGTAATTATGCGATTATACATTTTAAGAGAGCTTTGTGTATTATATATTCATTGAGATAAAATTGAATGGTTTTATGGCAAACAGATCGCCCTTC
Source organism: Octopus bimaculoides (assembly GCF_001194135.2). Taxonomy (NCBI): domain Eukaryota; kingdom Metazoa; phylum Mollusca; class Cephalopoda; order Octopoda; family Octopodidae; genus Octopus; species Octopus bimaculoides. Next base: position 70,951,301 of record NC_068981.1, read on the forward strand.
GACACTAATTTTGTAATATTCCTGCTCTTGAAATACTTTTAATAACACATGTAGCCAAAAGATTTGCGTAATGACAGAGGAAAGTATTTACTAAAGCTCGTCTATTTATGGCTTAAGGTGAATAATCTCAATGATTGTATCTAAGAGATTATTTGTAATAGCTTCATCTCATATGAACTCTAAGTATTCCGTGATGTAAATATTATATGCACTGAAGAGGTAATGTATATGGAATTATGTAATAGATATACGCTTATCTTCCATTTATTATGTGGTTTACTGAGGCAAATACATCTAATTCTGTGTATCTCCTAATTACATGTAAATGATGCTACAACTTTGCATTATTCTAAGAAAACTAACAAGTGGTGTGTATAGACGAACCAACTAACAATACTATTCCGTATAAAAATTCATCTTTCGTTTTGTGAAGATGGTTGAATATTATTCTAACTCGTTGCAAATAGCTGGTGAAAGATGTGAACAAGCTGAACCGAAATTCTCTAAAATATTGGTTTCAAATTTTGGTACAATGCCTGCAATTTGTACTTATTTTATCGATCCCGAAAGTATGACAAGCAAAGTAGACCTCGGCCGAATTTGAACTCAAAACGTAAAGACGGACGAATTGATAGTACTTTGCCCGGAGTGCTAACGATTCTGCCAGCTTGCCACCCCAAAATACTCTGTAATATTGACTTACGATCTGAATAGAAAACTCTGTGTTACGTTGACTTTACATTTCATCTGGTTCGAAGCACCAGATTTGCATTCGAAAACAGTGATTGTTATTATATATATATAAATGTATATATATATATATATATATATATATAAGAGTTTAAGGATTGGAGAAAACGCATGTTATAATTGCATACTTTATTCCTACATATGTTTCAAAGGATTACAACCTGTGTGATCCATAGGGATCTTTGATATTAAAATTGTAACCTTCTCATCAGGGAAAGCATGGGAATCATCAGAAGAATTTTTATTCATTAAGATAGAAGAAATACACATAATTATATATATATATATATATATATATATATATACACACGAGGAGAAATAAAAAATTATACGTACTTTCGCCATAACATATCTTTATTAATGTCACACTGCCTTCTGCGAATGCGTAATTATAGTTGGTACTATTGTGACTACGTGGTCGAAGTTTGAGCCTGATCGCGCCATTTTTCTTTCTGGCTTTACAGTGTAAGCATGGTCACTCCACTCGCAATGTGCACCAAAGAAGAACAAAGAACAATGATCCGATTTCACTGGTCGGAAGGTGGGTCAGGAGCTGAACATTCATCGGAGGCTTTCAACACAATTGGTTAATGATTTCAACGGTCTGGGCAGCTGTGTTTGGGCGTGCATTGTCATGCAACAATAAAACTTTCTTCGACATTTGGTGCGAATTGATGGCTTCAGTTTATTGACCAGCAAAGCACTTTTCCAGGTAGCCATCCAGTATAGGCCCTTTTGAGTCCCCAAAAAGGGTTAATATCACCTTTCCCGAAGAAGACTGAGTTTTGAATTTCTTCGTCACTGGCGAGCCAGGATGTTTCCACTCATATTCTGTCTTTTGAATTCTACCTCATAGTGATGGACCCGCATTTCATCCCCTGTGACTATTTGCTCAAAAGTTCCTCGCCCTGGTTGTTGTAGCGATCAAGTCAACGTAGGCAGACCTCAAGATGTTTGTGCTTGTGCTCTGCAGTAAACTATCTCGGCATCGATCTTGCACAGACTCTATAGAAGTCGAGCTCATCGTGGATGATTTTCAGAACCTGACACACCTTCTGACCAGAGAAATCGGATCACGTTTCTTTGTTCTTCCATGGTGCACATTGCTAGTGGAGAATGGGTGTCGAAAATTATCCGCACTTTCGCCATAACATACTTTTATTATTGTCACACTACATTCTGCACAGGTGTGATTATAGTTGGTAATATTGTGGTCATGTGATCGAAGTTTGAGCCTGACCGCACCATTTTTCTTTCTGACTTTACAGTGTAAGCATGGCCTCTCCACTAACAATATACACCAAGGAAGCTATATATATATATATGTGTGTGTGTGTGTGTGTGTGTGTGTGTGTGTGTGTGTGTGTGTGTGTGTGTGTGTGTGTGTGTGTGTGTGTGTGTGTGTGTGTGTGTGTGTGTGTACGTTGTTATATCTTATTTGTATTTATTTCCTCCATATTCTGCGAAAATAATTTTTTGCTTTTACGATATGATGTCTTATTAAAATTGAATGAAGGCGAGGAAGGTCTGTGACAAACGTTTTTCCCCCAGTATATGATGCATGTGATTCTAATGACTAAGTAATGCCAGAGTAGTATTGTGAATAATAACACTCTTCTTCATTGGTAATATGATGATGTGCTGCATTATTACTCATATTACAAGGAAAGAGATTCTAATAGTGTGGTAAAGTAGAAAAGAGCCTGAGTAAACGTTCTGCGTCCTTCTCGTTTTACGAGAGTCGACAAATGTACGAAGGTCGGCTGAAAAGTTCACAGGTTGACCAAGATACTTTCAGGAAACATTATCTAATGAGGTTTAGTTTTCAACATAGTTACAATCCACGCACTCCTTCCATCGGCATTGCAGTGTTTTGATCCCATTGGGGAAGAAGCTTTCATCCTGTCGGTCAAAATGTCATCATCACTATGATATTGGTTCCCAAGTCAAGTGTTTTCTCATGTTGGGGAACAAATGATAGTCAGGTGGGGCCAAATCAGGAGAATAATGAGGGTGCTCATCCAGTTCAAAGCCACAGTCATGCACAACAGCCATTGTGCGCTGGAGTTATGTTGTGTTGAAACAAGGCTCCTTTCGTTGGTTTTCTTGGGCGATTAGTCTTTCTAGCCTAATACTTTCCATTGATAGTATGGTCCTTTTGAAGATAGTCAATAAGCGCAATACCTTTTTCAACCAAAAATATGTTGTTATCACCTTCCCAGCAGACGAAAAGACCTTGACCTACTGTGAGGAGGTCTGTTTCCACTGCATGGACCGTCTCTTTTTTTCTGGTTCAAAGTGATGAATCCAACACTCAACGAAACTAGCTGGATCTGCTTCAATGTCAGATTTTCATGTGATGTGATCAGGTGTCAGAAGACGTGACACTCACCGAGTAGAAATCTTCGTCACACCAAATGTACTGTGCAGAATATTCTCAGGTCTGTCAAAGGATATGCTAACAGCATTGGCAATTTGATTTATAGTCAAACCCCTGTCATCCATCACTATGGGATGAACACAATCCTTTCCTCGCTAATGGCTGTTGCAGAGCGTCCAGACTTTGGACCATCTTCAACACTCTCCCTTTGCCTCTTAAATTCAGTTGCCCACTTTTGCACTGTTGATAAAGTTGGAGCATCATCTCCTAATACAGCGACCATGTCAGCATGAATGTCGTTGAAGGCTAAACACTTTTCTGCAGGTACTTGATAACACTGCGATGCCATGCCAAGTTTTGTCCACTTTGAAGTTGTTTTTTTTTTATCACCTAGATGTGAGTTTATTTGAAAAAAAACAATGTGGGTATTAATATGAAGATTTGAAATGAATGCATGCAAGATGTCGCAGCTCTAGCACCACTCTGTCATTGTTAGGGCGTGAACTTTTCAGCCCACTCTCATGCATCAGCGAAGTAATGAAGTTTACTAAAGCTACTATACTTTTCCTTGCAGAGTTTTACATTTATGCTTATCTTATAGATCTTCATTTTGCAAATAAAAAGCGTTTTGTGAGTAGGAAAACGTAGACTGAATACAAGTGTCCCTTGTGAGATTCAGTTACATCGAAATAGAAATGATCAAGAAACCCTCTTGATCTCAGTATATACTTATGTCATATTCTTGATAATGTTAGAAATCTGAAAAAGTGTACGAGATATATAAACTGTTGATATTTTTAAAATTTGGTACAAACTTGATTCACAGGGCTTGTTTCCAGCACAAACACTGAAGACTTTACTATGCTGGACTTTCATTGAATAGCTTATTCTACTAGTGCTACTAGATTAACGTAAAATTTCATGCAGATAGAATAGTACAGGTGGAATAGTAGAACAACCAATTTATAATGTATAATCTAAAAATATGAAGTCTTACAACTTTTTAGCTACAACTTAAAATAATTTCGAATCAGATAAAAGTAATACCTCTTGGGTTGCCCGCACATTCCACTTTTATCAACGGTGACTCCTGAATAGATAGAAAAATCCCAGCATTGTATTAATGGTGAATCAATTGATTATAGTCCGCCACCACTCCACCCCAATAAGTCTGTGACGATGTTCCAATGTCATCGTAAAAGATCTGATAGGTTGACAGAAACGATAAGCTCTTCAACTAAACCATTGATGCATTTAGTTACACACATTTATGCTCTAATCAAATCCTACTTAGTTCAACTTTACTTTTCATCGTTCTAAAACAGATAAAATAAGTAACAGTTAAGTACTAAAGGTATTAAATCAGTTAAACGCTTCAAACAAACGGATGTCCTTTTCTATGACATAAATATTTATTCTGTTTCATTTCACTGCTTTACTGGTTTACCGGAGCTTCAGTGGTTCTTTACAGTGGTTCTTCACAGACCTTCAGTGGTTCTTCAAATCCACTGTTTATTACATTATAAATCTCTATTTCAAAGACAGCCAGATGCTTTGTTATGTAATTAGTATGGCTCTTATCCGACAAACAGCAAATATTTGCTCAATTGTTGTTGTTGGCACTCCGTCGGTTACGACGTTGAGGGTTCCACTTGATCTGATCAACGGAACAGCCTGCTCGTGAAATTAACGTGCAAGTGGTTGAGCACTCCACAGACACGTGTACCCTTAACATAGTTCTCGGGGATATTCAGCGTGACACAGTGTGACAAGGCTGACCCTTTGAAATACAGGCACAACAGAAACAGGAAGTAAGAGTGATAGAAAGTTGTGGTGGAAGAGTACAGCAGGGTTCACCACCATCCCCTGCCGGAGCCTCGTGGAGCTTTAGGTGTTTTCGCTGAATAAACACTCACAACGCCCGGTCTGGGAATCGAAATCGCGATCCTATGACCGCGAGTCCGCTGCCCTAACCACTGGGCCATTGCGCCTCCACATTTGTTCAATAATTACAAGTGAATAACTCTTTTGGAGGAGTTGACAGAAGAATAGGTAGAATGGCTGGAAAATGGCACACATAATTTAGTTACATTTTACGATTTGATTTCAAATCCCGCCAGCTGCTTTATAGTATCATCGCTGCTGCTTAATCTGGGAAGATGAAAGCAGTACCGGAGAAAAATTCCTGAAATGCTTCAAAATGTTTTTTCACAATGAAAAGGATAGATTTTAAATATGCAGGGGTACAGACAGAGCATATATTGAACATTTTCAGTATAAAGTTTCGATGTAAGATTTATTAAATTGATTTTCTTCATCATAAGTGATAAACAAAATTGTGGGGTTTTTTTTTTTATAATTCGCCCGATTTCATTGAAATACATAGTTAATTATGGGATACCCTGCATAATAGGTTAGATATGTTTGTAACGGATGTCATAGAGCGCTTGCCGTTCCACCTTCCCAGATAATATACCTTAAATTGCATCTATTTTACTCCCACTGTCTTCTCTACCGAAAGTAATTCGTCAGTCACGTAGTGCTAGCATAGCAGGCTGTTCTACGAATGCGCAGCAAAGCAAGGTTTTCTACCTCGGTTCCGAATTTTTCTCAATAAGAGAAATAACCCAATGAATCCTAAGTTTTTCTAAATTACTTAAATTGAGACATGTTTGAAAGCTTTGTCTTTCAAGCATGAATGGCCGATAACATATGCAACTGTTAAGTAACTCCGATCAATTTAATTGATTCCTCCCTCAAGATATCTTTATATATGAGAAATTATGTTTTAAGGATCCCAATTTATTTTGTTTCAAGAACTGCGGCCTCTGTTGATTATCTAGTTTATATCATTCATGTTATCTGCATGAAAACAATATATTTAACATATTTTGGCAAGTTTTAGTTACTTATTCCAAAAGCAATTTGATTCTTCTGCGCCGGATGATGTTCACTATGATACACTTGCTTAGGGATTACCCCCATCACAACAGCAATTATGTTGAAATATATGCTTCACTGTTGAGGTAATAATAATTCCGAAACGTGTCTGGAGTTGTCTCACGACCTTGGGAAAATAATTGGAATAATAATAATCTTTGGCTAAAACGGTTTCTTTAACGTTGCATAATTATTTCGAGTCAGATTTTTAAAACTCTCAATATTAAATGTGTCATACACAGTAACCGTAAATAAAAAAAATTAAAAAAACTTCAATCCAATACAATCCAAACTTCCCATCTTAGAAGCATAGCTTCGGACATTATTTCTATTAACTTCCATATTTCTTATTTATATCGTATTATTTTACCACAGAAAGCATTGCTGGCAGCCGAATTAGATTCAGTGAAATGGTTATGAATATTTTATCTCTTCTTTCGATTTATCTATGTATATAGGGGGGGGGGGGTTAATATATTCTTCTTTGTAGTTTTATTCGATTATTAGTTTATCTTAGGGTCAATAATCATTTTTCTCCAATTTCCTACCAATTTGTTCAGGGACAGGACTTCAACCTGCCCTAAATTATTTCAAGCGAGAAATAGAATTATATCTGACATAACCCGGCATGTGCAATATTACTCATAATAGGAATTGACATGTGAGCTTTCAGCTCATTCGCCCGTAATTTTATATTGAGACACAATAGTGGTTTGTCAAATTTACATTTCAGTCTACAAAACAACTTTCGCATACTACTGACGTTGATTTGCGTTATCCGTCGGATGAGTTTCTGCTGAGACATCTACTAAAATGGTATTTGATGCTTTCCTTTTCGGAAATCTCTTTTGTCCTTATTAATAGTATTGCCATTATCGTCGTCGTCGTCGTCATCATCATCATCATCATCATCATCTCAGTGATCATCATTTTTATTATATCCGCCGTAGGAAACATTTCGATTGGGAATAAGAAAATGATTGCACGTCATATTTTTTTGTTTTGTTTATTTATTTATTTATTTATTTGTTTGTTTTAGTTTTCATAAATATGTCCAGCCACGTGAGACGTTTATCTCTATCATCAAAATTCTATGTCGGAATCTCAGCTTGGAACTATTGTCAGCTAATAAATTCACTTATCATGACAGGAAGGGGGTTCTGACAAGCTCAATATACTATGCTGCCTTTATGATGCTTTATCTTATCATATATGAGAGCTGAATGTGATTTTCAAGGTGTACGTGTTATAGATTCCAGCACCACCATCTGGCTATTCAGCATAAGAATTATTTTGGGTAGCAGACAGTTTTTTTATTGTCACTTTGTAGTTTGTAATGTCATGAAAGATGTGCCACGTTCTCAATGGTAAGGCGCGATTGTAATATTTTTATATTTTATTGTCTTTCTTAGTTCAGTTTTACGTTTATATGCCAAGTGATTTGCACTAGTGTGGCTGTCATCAGCTTTTCGCATTCCTCTATCTCCACTGCAGAAGTCCATTCTGTTTCCCCACCTGCTGCTCATCCCGAGCAATCGAACAAAGTGCTGCAGAAAAGTTGTACACATCTGCTTAAGGTCCAGTAGCTTACGCTTATCATAATTCGTCAAAAACCGAATAGTGACTGCCTTGCTACTTTACACTTCTATCACTCGGGCCCATTGATCGACTTTCGTTCCTTCGTATTTCCCACTGGCACTAAAGAGAAAGAGAAGGACGTTGCAAAGAAAAGCTCTACACACTTAAAGAAGTCTCGCCAACATGTTCCTGGTGGAGCTAGATGGCTATTAGTATGAAGATAGATAAGGCCTTAGTTGCTAGTCACGTCCAGCACTTTTGACTTACCTTCTGGATTGATATTGCAGAATCGGACATTTCCTAAACAATGCATTGTCTCTGCCTCCGATTAGCAGCTGACACAGTAACGCATGCAGTTCGTACAAACGAAAATGGTCATGGAGGCTCATGCCTTGGAAATTCTGGTCTTGCTATCGGTCATTATATCTATATCTGATGAGTTGAGTTCGTTGAAGTAATTTGCTCTGCTTTCAAAGTGACCACTGTCCACTAGCATTCACACTGCCTATTCTATATGTCTGTATTAAGAGGAAAGTGAGAAGTCCTATTTTACTTTATTCTTGTGAAAGAACAATTGTTGCTCACTCTAGCAAGCTGCGGCTGTTTCCGTGTGTTTGTCGACGTTCACATACCCTTAGAAATTTCCTATTCTGTCAAGATATTTGTCTCTTAAAAAATTGTATATGCGTTTAGTGAGAAATCCAAAATGTGGAGAGACATATTTGGGGCATGGATAGAGTTGTGATCAGTAAATTTTATTGTTTTGGGACTTTCTGTTTTCATTGTTGTCGCTGCTGTCACTGATATGGTAGTCCACGAAGACAGTGCTTTTTTATTGTTTTTTTTTTGTTGTTGCTGTTGTTTCCACTGAGACTGTTCGTGCAGATGTTGTTGTAGGTGCTGTTTCAATTCTTGCAGCTGATAATTCAAATATTGTTGCTGCGACTGCTGATAATCCAAACACTGATGGAAACAGTGTTGCTGGTGTTACCGTTCTGTTGATGTAGTTGCACCTGCTGGTGTTGCTAGCTTAAATCATGTTGACAGTAGTGGAGGTTTTCTTCAACTGTCACCTTCTGTTGTAGCAGCAGAAGGCCTTGAGATGATCGGTGTTACTACAATAGAAGTATCAACATCTTCTACTCAGCACGAATAACTAAATTCGCTATCTTCCTGGGATCTGTATTACGTCAGGGATTACATTCAGTGTCTCGGGTTTCACCTGGACTAGAAACTCCAGACATTCCCAACTTTACTTTTCATTTTAGAATCTTTGTATATCTGTAACAGCGCGCCAGAGTTTCCAACACATTTCACCACCCACCAGAAATCTTGTTCAGGTGTTATGTTTGCAATTATCACTTCCAGTCCAAGATCAGCTTGCATCAATGTAAATTTTTCACGGTGAAGTGTTTGCAGGCAAGGGTTTCCGAGCGAAAATTCACTCGTAAAAAAATCTTGGCCTGCACGTGTGACAAAGTCCATGTCTTGCCAATTAGTTGCAAGTTGAGATCAGCTGTATTTGACTCTTTAATGATACGCAGCTATCTACAATTGTTTACCTGTTCGCTGAAATATGTCCTTTAGTATAATGAGTATAACGTTCCATCCTTCTTAGTTGTTTGTTGATGTGCTTCTCAGCTTGTTCCAAGTGCTGATCTTTTTTTCCCATTAGAGTAAGTCTAATGTTTTAGCAATACCGACAAAAAGTGACATTTTGTCATGCTAGCATTGTTGCTGCTGTTGTTATCTTTGTTGTTCTTGTTGTTCTTGTTTGCTGTCTTCATTAATAAGTGCATGTACAGCGGCCGTGCCTTCATTGCTGTTGCTATAGACTCTCGCTTTTTTGATTAGTAGCGAAGGTAATGAATTCTTCTCACCTGCTTGTAATTTTGTAGCTTTACTGCTTATACATAGTATTCTATTTGACATCGTCCCTATCGCTCCTAGTGTTATTGTTGTTTTATTGTTGCTGTTACTGTTGTTTTTGTTGTTATTGTTCTTAATGGCGTGTTGATAGTGTAATAGCAGTTACATCTTCAAAATTACTTTAATAAGAAAAGAAAATAAACAACCCTACGGAAAGGAAAAGAATAAAGAATTACAGAGATTCTAAAAGCACGTTCAGCTATGACAGTGATATAATAATTCACTTCTGGAAACATGGGTGTTTCGTTCATCATCCTTAAATAACCCTTATTCAGGGATCTTTTGACCGGGATGGGATACACGTCCTGAAAAAAATTCTAACTGGGCCCAACCTGCAAGGTAATGCGCTATTTGGATATGAAATCACCATGTTGCGCATATATGGCTGTGATGCATGTGCCTGGTGTAACCGTATTAGGCAGGTAGTCATGACGGGTATACTGGACTTGATATATTTTACCACAGTGTCACTTTAATGGCATTCCCTGCTCCCTCACCTGACAATAATAATAATAATAATAATAATAATAATAATAATAATAATAATAATAATAATAATAATAATAATAATGGCGCTAGAATTCTGAAGCGGACAGAGGTGGAGTTAAAGGAATTGGACAGGAAGACAGGAAAGCTCCTAACGATGCAAGAAATCCATCATCCACGTGCAGATACTGATCGCTTATGTTCCAAGAGACCAAGAGGAAAGGGACTGAAAAGTGTGGAAGACTGTGTACATATCGAACTCGGGAGCTTAATGAGATACTTATCCCAAAGTAAGGAAACCTTATTGGTCTCAGTTAGGAATTAGGAAGTATTGTAAGTAGAGGAAAAGGGGAAAACAAAGGACGTACAAAAAGGACATGAAGAAGCATTACGCAAGAAGGGACTACACAATCAATTACATGTAGCCACAACAGAAGTGGCTGGAAAACATAGGTGGGATTGGCTGCAGAAAGGATCACTGAAAAAAGAGACTGAGAGCACTATACTGGTAGGACAAGGCCAAGCTTTGGCCACGAATTTGAGGTCAACCTTAGGAATGAGCAAGTGTCTCCACTGCGCCGCGTCTGTAATAGATTGGACGAAACCATTGGCCATAACGCGAACGAATGCTTTAGACTTACCCAATACCATAACAAGTTGTAGCGACACGATGAGGTAGCGAACGTGCTACATGGGAAATCGGGAGACGTGGGGGCTAGAGAGAGAGAGAGAGAGAGAGAGGCAAGACGTAGTATGATCCCAAACCGCAGAGTGTGGTGGAGTCGGAGACCTGTAAAATCCTGTGGGATTTCCCAATCCAAATAGATCAGGTACTAGAGCATAACAGACTGGATCTAGCGATGATCCACAAGATGCACTATATGTGCTATATAGCTGATATTGCGTGTCTCTTTCAATCACGAATAGTCAAGACGGAAGGCGAAAAAATAGATATATACAATCTTCTTAAATACGAAATAGCCCGGCTATGGTAAATGGAGAAGGTGAAGATAGTGCCAATTATTGTTGGGTCCTTGGGGACAGTATTAGAAGACATCAAGAGGAATATAATGGAAATCGGAATAGTGTGCAGTAGAAATGTTACAAAAGGTTTGCCTCCTTGGCACGGCCAGAATGATCAGGAAATTATAAGATAGTTGAAAAGAACAGATAGCATGGTACCGTAGGCTGCAGGTAGTAAGCCCACTACGCATGCAAGACTCCAGGAGTTACAACAAAACCTGAGATAAAAAGAACAAATCATAATAATGATGATTTCAAAGGTTGGCAGGAGGCCAGCAATTTCGGAGTGAGGGTAAGTCGATCACCTCGACCTCAGTCCTCAATTGGTACTTATTTTATCCACCCCGAATGGATAAAAGGCAAAATCGACCTCAGCAAAAGAAGAAAGTATCATTATTATTATTATTGTGTGAGAAAGCAGTGCATACCATCAAAGTGACACTGGGATAAAATATACGAAGCCCAATATACCCATCATGACTACCCGTTTGATAAGGGTACACCAGGCACATGCATCACAACCATATGTACGC
>NC_068981.1:70962929-70966315 GCF_001194135.2 Octopus bimaculoides
TGATAAGGGTACACCAGGCACATGCATCACAACCATATGTACGCGACATGGTGATCTCATATCATGATAAACAGCGCATGACCTCGCAGGTGGGGCCCAGTTAGAATTTTCTTCAGGTCGAGTAGAAGGGCCTATTACATGCCTACTATTACTCTCGAAATGTTTAAATGGTGACATAAGAGATAATTGTTTGCGTTCCCGGAGGAGAAGTTGTTTCAGGATGTACAGAAGGGATGCAGAAAGAAATCAAGCAAAACTAATAGCTTAAGCAATATCGATCGCATGATACTAAGTGAAGTTTGGATGTGAAAGAACTTACCTGTTAGTTAGATAGACAAGAAAGTGCACCATAATGTGCTCACTGTTACCTTTGGAATTCCTTGTGACACTCTGGGTCAATGGCACGGTTAACAGTTTTGGGTTCTTTTTTTCTTTTTGGTAAACGGATAAGTTGATTCCTTCTGACGAGCTCACTGAGAAAATCCAGACCTGTTTATGAGGTTGCTAAGTACGGGAACAAAATAAATCATCTGCTACATATGGATGACTTTAGATGGTACACTAAAAATATAAAAAGACTTAAAATCTCTCCTTCAGACAGTATTTCGCAAAGATACTGGTATGCAGTTTGGGGCGAATAAGAGTGCAATATGCGTTATAATGAGAGGTCGAAAAATGAAATCTGATGAGCTCTTACGATGTACTGCTAGTTTCATTGTTTTCATTGCGCTTTCACGACTGAAAACAGTTCCGGGCGAGAATAAGATTTCCCTATCTAAAGAGAATTACCTGACCATACAACTTTGTAACTTCATCTGTTTTTTTTTTGTTTTTTTTGCTTATTTCGTTGCAATAGCCTGCTTGTCTAGTTTTTTTTTTTTGCGTTTTGTGTGTCATGCGGGTCTTATTTTTTTTCTTTGTCGCTACTGCTTACAAATCCCTGAAGAGAAACGTAAAATAACTTTATTTTGATAAGAAATATTTAGACAGGCTCAGAATGTTTTGTAGTTTATTAAACAAGAAGAAAGAACAGATTCCATAACATTGAATGTAAAAAAATTCTCCAGAATTTTCTGAAATGTCAGGGGCACCAAAACGCAACGTCATGATTGCTCGGTAGCGACTAACTTTCTCTCCTATATTTCCTCCTACAACGTCTCCAAGTTTGCTCAAACCGTAATCATCACATATTCATTACAATAAAATACGGTGCTACAACTGAAATAGAACTTACCCGTCGTCTTCTATAATGATCGAGGATAAGGCGATCTACTCCATCATATCCATAGTTTTCCCCGACGCTAATTTTGGAAGGCATCTTCTGGAGCCGACTGCATGTGCAAAACTCAAGTTAAAGTGCTTTGGCAAGGCAAGTACAACTAATTACCACAGATCTGCTATGTTTTGTCTTGGTTTAAAATATGGGCTACAGTAAATATTCTGCTCAATACCGCTCAATATCGCAGAATCAGTTGAGTATGTCTCTTAGTGGCTGACATAACGTACATCTTTGATCACGAGTAGGAATAGTGGAGAAGTATCATAGCCATGTGTTGAGTGAAATTCTTTGGAGTTTGAATAATTAACTTCTGGAAACACGGGTGTTTCGTTCCTCACTCTTAAACAATCATTATTCAGGGAGCTTTCGATCGGGATGGGCTACTCGATCGGGATGGGTTACTCGATCAGAAGAAATCTCTAACTGAGCCCCACCTACAACGTCATGTGTTGTCTATCTTGATATGAGATAACAATGTAGTGCACATATGGTTGTGATGCATGTGCTTTGTGTACTCTTATAAGACGAGTAGTTATGACGGGTATATTGAGTTCTCTATATTTTTACCCCAGTGTCACTTTGAGGCAGTCGCTGCTCTCTCACTCAGTAATAATAATAATAATAATAATAATAATAATAATAATAATAATGGAAGAAATTCAAAAAATAGTACACATAGAAACTGCTCATATCCTACGAAATACATTGTCTATGTAATTCCAAAAACATTTAAATCTCTAAACATTATCAAAAGTACTTTTAAATGTACAGAATAGCAAACACCTTTGTCATCTTAAGATCACACTATCAACTTATCATCAAATTACTTTTTAAAGCAAACTTTTAATTTTTTTGTTTTGACAGACGTTCCAAGAAATACGGCACTCTTGTCATAACACCAGCTTGAACTTCTAACTTGTTGTCTCTTGAGATCTCTAGGTGAGACTTGAAGTCAACTTATGGAAATACAAAGCAAAAGCCAAACATATAATAATAATAATAATAATAATAATAATAATGATAATAATAATAATAATAATAATAATAATAATAATAATAATAATAATAATAATAATAATAATAATAATAATAATAATTAACAGAACTGGATGTGTATATAACTATTAAGGCAAAACAATCAACCACCTCTTATACATGGATGATCTAAAACAGTACGCTACAAATGATAAACAGCTGGAAACATTACTGTAGACAGTACATGGATTTACCAAAGAAATAGACATGAAATTTGGCTTAGAAAAATGTGCCAAAGCAACCTTGGCAAGAGGAAAACTAGTTAAGAGTACCAACATCACACTACATCAGTGGTTCCCAAACTTCTAAGGCCACATTTTTAGTGCCATCTCTCAACTCACCATCACAGACAGAGACCATTTTCTTCAGCAAATTCAAAGCAACAGTATTTCAGAAACAAAACTTAACCTAATTAACCCTTTATTTTGTTTGTCTTTTCACATCCATTGCCCTGTTTTAGTCACCCCATTATTGCCCTATTTTTCTTCAATGCCCCAACCCCTGGAACTTTTCACTAGCCCAAGGTGGCCGATACCGCCCCCTTTAAGAACCCCTGCAGTAGATACAGCAAATGACATAAGAGAATTAGACCAAAGCCAGACATATAAATACTTAGGAATCAATGAACTAGATACGATACAACACACTTAAATGAAAAAGAAAATTTAAAAAAGAATACTATAGACGAGTTAGATTAATACTGAAAACAAAGCTCAATGCGCAAAACAAGATAATAGGTATCAATATTTTAGCAGCACTTCAATCAAGCTGTTCAGAATTATTGAACTCATTCGACAATTGTTTTGCTCTCCTTCATGACAGAATGAAGCTTCTTACGTCTCTCGTGGTTGTAATGTACGAATTAGCTGATCGATTTCTCTTTCTGAAAATCCCAGTTTATCGAGTATGTATGTATGTATGTATGTATGTATGTATGTATGTATGTATGTATGTATGTATGTATGGTTTCTAACATGTTTTTGGTCTTCGTTATGTAGTATAATTCCTTCTGAAACCCTCTCTACATTAGTAAAGGGTCTCAACTTTCGTAACAATTTGGATGTATCCTTTC
>NC_068981.1:70968961-70971380 GCF_001194135.2 Octopus bimaculoides
ATACATATATATATGCTTACATATATATATATATATATATTCTATAAAGCATAAAATATTATGAAAGAACACGGCAATGCAAGAACAAATCGTAATATACATAATGCAAAGTTTCGTTTACCGGCTTCCTTATTTCTATGAGAATATGTACTTATGTTAATGTAATACTTTTCAATATAAAAAGTGATTTTTAATGGAAAGAATATTTTTTATTTGGTATATTTATATAATTTCTGTTATGTTATGTTATTTTTATTCCAGAAACATTCTAAACTATTAACAATGTTTTATAATGTTGCTCATAGCAACAGACTCATATAAAGATTTTTTCTTCTTTTTGTTATGGAAACCTAACTGCAGCTGATTTACTTTCGTTAATCAACAGAATTTCAAATCTCACACGTCAAATAAAACATATGACGTCCAAAGACATGACTTTCAAAGCCTCGATGAAGCCACAATGGTAATACGCACACCATTATAGTCACGTTGATGATCATGACTATAATCATTGTCGTCGTCGTCGTCCTCATCAACATCGTATATATAAGACAATAAAGCAAAGTTGATATAAATTTACTCATCTGATATGACTTCTGTCATCGTTCACATAAGGTCATGTATAGAACTAGTTTCTATATCCCAAGGAAAGAAAGATAGATAGATAGACAGATAGATAGATAGATAGATAGATAGATAGATAGATAGATAGATAGATAGATAGATTACGGCATATATAATAATTTTTCCGCCCTAAATTTATGATGAACTGTTCGTATTCACTCTGAGCTAGTAGATCAACACCGTTTACACTTGGTAATTTTCTTTGTACTAAAATACATATTTGGTGCACACAATGTCATTTGAATTAATACAATCACCTGATAGAAAATAGATCCACAATAAAATGAAACGCATGTATGTCCAATAATATTACCACTATGTTTTTTTATATACCTTTCCCTTATTTAAGTTAGTAGTGTCAATCGAGGTGAAATCGACTGATATTTTTATCGAGTTGAGCTAGAAATATAACACTTACATGCACCCACCCACACCCAGACACACACACACACACACACACATATATATATATATATATAAGTATGTACGATAAATCACTCAAGATAAGTGTAATTATGCTAGCCTCTCCTCAATGATTGTACATAATTATTTGTTTAATGTGGTTTGAAGTTCAATGCAACCGAAACAACTGCAGCCGGTATTAAATTCATATAATACCGGTATCTTCATCTTTGTTTTATACGTACACTAGCAAACGCCCCACGTTTAACTCTGTCCCATAATTGTTAGAGACTTATTCTAATGCAAGTTAAAAACTCGTCTCAGTCTCATCATAGAGTTCATTGACTTTATCTAGTATGGATTTCACTTGTTACTTATTTAGGTTCAACGCTAGATATAATAATAATCCTTTCTACTATAAGCACAAGATTTGAAATTGTCGATGAAGTACGGGATGGGGGGGGGGTTAGTCGATTTCATAGAACCCGGTATTCAACTGGTGCGTATTTGATCGGTCCCGAAAGGATGAAAGGCAAAATCGACATCGTTGGAATTTTAACTCAGAACACAAAACCGGAAAAATGCCGCGAAGCATTTTGTTCGGTGGCCTAACGATTCTGTCAGCTTGTAGCCGTCTATAATAATAATAATGATGATGATAATAATAATAATGATAATAATAATAATAATGAGAAGAAGAAGAAGAAGAAGAAGAAGAAGAAGAAGAAGAAGAAGAAGAAGAAGAAGAAGAAGAAGAAGAAGAATGATTTCATTTATTTTCCACAAGGGTGAAGGATGAGGGAGACAACATAGAGACAGACATAAAGTGTGGGGGTTTACATATAATAATGAAATGATAAAAAAAAGTAAATATACACGGTCTACACTGAAAAAGAAGGAACACATGCATATCATATAAAGGTAAAAGAAAAAGGGGCGGGGAGGATGATAGGGAGGTAGCCATCCTCATGCAGGAACGCCTCTAGGGATAATCTAGGAACCCCACTGTCCGAGATTTCCCAGAAACCCAACGAGCAAGTGCCCTCTCCAATTCTTTCTCTCCGACTCACAGGTCTACACTTAGAGTGGTACCATCCACTCTTGCCATCTTCGCAACTTTCACACACCTTCAATAAATTCACTCGAGGACAGCACATCCCTCTCCACTCTCAATGAGAGCTCTATCAAAGAGGAATGTATCTGTCCTCATGCCTTTCAGCCTTGTACACCAACAACCTCTTTAGTGACAGCCACCAGACAAAGGAAAACTGCCTTGCCTGCATGTTTGAAGAAGGGCGGTTTGTGCGATCATCACTGCAGACTCGGCCGACAGACGGATCCGTATCACACGTGACAGCAGCTGTTCAATATAACCCCACAAGTCAGCAATGCC
>NC_068981.1:70971833-70991470 GCF_001194135.2 Octopus bimaculoides
AATAATAATAATAATAATAATAATAATAATAATAATAATAATAATAATAATAATAATAATAATAGTAGTAACTGCTACCAACTAGACAGAAAGATATTGTAACTGAGATTCGCATTGTGGACTTGTTGGAAAAAATGTTAAAAAGCGGAATTGCAAAATTAAAATTTCTTGAGATATATTGTCATTAAACAGCATGGTATACCAGCTTTTCTCCAGTCTATATGCTCCACACTCCTTTTCCTCCTCTCTGACCTTTTTCTACGATCTGATGAACAGCCACGCTGAAAACGTCAATTTTACTGCTATTTT
Organism: Octopus bimaculoides; assembly: GCF_001194135.2. Lineage (NCBI taxonomy): Eukaryota > Metazoa > Mollusca > Cephalopoda > Octopoda > Octopodidae > Octopus > Octopus bimaculoides. Next base: position 70,972,143 of record NC_068981.1, read on the forward strand.
TTCATCTAAAACTTTCACTGAGCGTCAATATAATATATTCACTGTGTCGGTCTAATTGCTTTATATTATTTTCTCCTGATTTCTATTTTAGATTCGCCTACACATACACACACACACTCACACACACACGCACACAAACATATATATATGTATATGTGTGTATGTATGCGTATGCATGTATATAGTATGTTTATATATATATAGCGAGAGAGACACACACCCACATACTCACATACACATGCACACGGATACACAGACACACATGTATATATATTTTTTCTCGCTTGTGTCAGTGCGTGTGGAATGACTATAGAATTTGTTTTGTACAAGACTTTATACTTCAGTTTTATATGTCAATCATTTTTTGAGCGGGGCGGGGATTATCACATGAACATTACATTATTTGTAGCTTTATTAATCGACATTTCCTTAAATAGTATTGCTCACGCTGAGATAAACTTTAAGGAACTGGAAGAGAATTAAATTAAATTCTTATTATAGGACCTAGAACTGACAAATCGCGAAGCCATCGTTGAACACGCTCGAATATGATAAAAGTTGCATATGTTAAATAAGAGAAGATATTCTAATAAATGTCAACAATCGTAAATCACTGAGAAATGGATTTGATTCTATATTTCTCTGGGATCAATGATCCTTAAAATTTCAAGGTTTATGCTGAAATTTCGCCATTATTGGATATAGACTTTCTGTTCTTTTTTCCGGGCTTCTTGACGAATTCTGACAAATTCATTCATCAGCTCTTCACACATGGTAAGATATTTTGTGCAAAATGAATGTCATGAGAATATTCTTGTATCATGGTAATTGACTTGTGTCATAAATAATTCTTTTCAATAGTCATTGTGAACTTCTAAGACTATATAGTATGCTGACGAAGATGGCATATTATAAATGTCATGTCATTATAAGATTTCATATTGATGATCTTTAAATTTTCTTATTGGAGATTTAATGTTATTGACGTCGCCACTTCGTCAAGAAAATCAGGAATGTCACATTTTCAAATTCCTCAACAAAAGCTAAACACAAGATATTTGTGCTTAGTTTGATAAAATCAGAAAATAGCGTCACACTTAATTTAATTATCTGCCCCATGGGCTAATGGAAAAAATAATGTCTTTTGTGTCTGAATATGTAACTATAATGACTTTTGTGTCTAAATATGTAACTATAATGACTTTTGTGTCTAAATATGTAACAATTCAAGAGGAATATTAATTGCATTGATTCAACAAGTGTTGGGAGTACCGGTAAAGACAATAGATACAAATCCTTCTTCACAGCGAAACAAGTAAAAAATTATAGATTTCCTTATCCTTCTTCAGAGAGAGCTGATGGGAAGCGAGATATGCCTTCCTTTCACGAGAACATTAACAGAGGACGTAAAGTAGCTACAATCTCCATTTTAACTTAGTTCCTAAGTTTGTTCACCAAGTATTATTGGTCAACTGCATGTCGACCAAACGTGATGGACTAGATCTATCGCCAAATGCATCATTTCATATTTCATTTCAGGCTAATGTACCCTCCCTACTTTTAATACGGTAGGACGTGATTTACTAAAAATTCTTTGCTGTTATTTTAGCAGTTAGAACTACAACGTTCAAATTTAGACATCAGCCCTCTAGGATTCACTCACTACGGTGCATTTACTTTCTTACTGATGTCATCAATACAAAATATATGTAACCTAATTTCCGAAACAAATGTTAGAATAAAATAAGCAATACATATGACATACATTGCGCAGAAAATTATTTTTCACCGCCTCAAAATTTAAAAGAAATGTAATCACCAAAGCATTAGCTTTATGGTGTTAGTTAATACTATTATTATTATTATTATTAGTAGTAGTAGTAGTAGTAGTAGTAGTAGTAGTAGTAGTAGTAGTAGTAGTAGTAGTAGCTGTTGTTGTTGTTGTTGCTGCTATTACGTTCTCTGTTGCTGTTTATACTTAATTTCAAGTTTGATAATTCCTATGATAAATGGCAATCTAATTGTGAGCAACATGTCTTTTTTCTCCCCATCTTTTCTGAAAAATTATTGAACGATATATTACTTTGGGGATTTTAAGGAAACATATAGTTTGTGGTGTGATGTGTCTACCACGCAATAAGTTCTCGTGCGTTTTAAAACAGTGAAGTTCACTCCGAAGAAAATGTTGCTGCTATATAATCTTCATTTGCTGATCTGTTGTCAGTGTCCTAATGTTCAACGACTCAAAACATACACGCCATCTTGATTTTATAGATTGATTTATAACATTATTACAAAGCCAGAAATGTTTTGTTGCTGACTATTAGGGTTGGGTAAGCGGATTCAAATGATTAAAGCGACCTTAATATCTAACTGGCAATTATTTTATCAACAACGTAAGCTGAAACTCAGGACATAAAGAGATGAGACTTATCTGACTACTATCCTTTCGGAGTCGATGAAATAAAGTACCAGTTAACTATTTGAGTAGATAGAATCGACTCGTCCTCCTTCCCTCAAAATTGCTAGCATTGTACCTAAATTAAAAGAAAAAAGACATAAAAGAAAAACAACTAAGACTAAATGAACTGCACTCTTGCACTCTAAACAATATTTACGAACACACGTAAGCAAATAGAAACTATTGGCAAAAACGAATGGTATCGAGTATGAAAGAAATTTTACTTGACTCTGTTTAATCGCTTGATAAGCTAGAATAAGACGCTAAGCGCTTTCAAATTTTATCCATCTGTCTCTAAATTAGATTCATTTACTGTTTGAAGTAATCCTGATAAGATAAATCAGAAACGAAAGAGGACAAAGCATGTCTGGAATGTAGAATGGACGATAAATGTAATTCAATGCTCAATGATAGTCAAAGAAATAATTACAGATGAGCAGAATTTAAAAGCGACGAGTCTGCACGTAAAGTAATATTTACACAGATACATTCACACAAATGATATTGATGTTAGTAGAACTTAAGAAACATTTTTTCAATCATAGTGCATAATCCCTCATCACACTTGGCTAAGATAAAATCTCAAGAACCTCCAGATCTGACTATACGAACACACACCTACAACATCTATGGTCTCCAAGAATCACCTCATTTACTAAAATTTACTACTAGAAAATCTCCAATTTCAATAAATTGCGTTAAATCGTTGCATTTCTAATGTTGTTATTGGCACTCCGTCGCTTACGACGTCGAGGGTTCCTGTTGATCCGATCAACGGAACAGCCTGCTCGTGAAATTAACGTGCAAGTGGCTGAGCACTCCACAGACACGTGTACCCTTAATGTAGTTCTCGGGGATATTCAGCGTGACACAATGTGACAAGGCTGACCCTTTGAATTACAGGCACAACAGAAACAGGAAGTAAGAATGAGAGAAAGTTGTGGTGAAAGAGTACAGCAGAGTTCGCCACCATCCCCTGCCGGAGCCTCGTGGAGCTTTAGGTGTTTTCGCTCTTTAGGTGTTTTAGCGAGCATTTCTAAAGTCAAACATTAACTCAATTACAGCAACATTCAAAGATCCATCATCGTGCTATGGACATCCTCCAAAGATATTGAAAGATTCATCATTCAAGCTGCTAACCAACAGAGCTCTCTCCAAATCACGAAACGGATTCAGAGCATTTTATTCAACCAGAACATTATTTACAAAACTTACACAAAAAGCGCGAGACGACTTTAACAATAACAAAATAATTACACCATTGATATCAGCAAGGCTTTCTATTCCATACACCGTTATCTACTGACGTACAAATTAGTTAACAACACGTTCAGAAACAATCGAAATGTTGCGTAGTACTCTACCTCCTAGTCATCAAGCTTATTTAGACACTCATATGTACTACATTTGATCAACAGAAAGAAACAACAGTAATGTTCAAACAATATATTAGATCAATCAAGAGTTATGCTAGTACTGTCTTGAACTACAATCACCATAAAACAAACTACAATAAACAACAAAAAATAAAAACACCACATTGCATTTCGATCCCTCACAGCCGGCACACGGACCGCATATACATAACAAAACTACTCAAATACCAACAATTAAAAAATAATCATCTAGATATGCGAAGAATATATCTTCTTGCCATCAAAATCTTCATTTATCACAGTCACTGTAAATATATGTTGAATCCCACTAGACACACTATCACAATACTAGAACACCTTCCTGGAAACACTGTCTCTTCCACCCAGTCCAGATAAACAAAAATATATAGAAATAAGTGTTCCAGCATTAGATTTATTACTCACGAACTTTATTCTGAGATTTAAAAAAAAAGTTAATCATGGTATGTTCAGAAGAACAGTAACTGTCACTTTGGATGGAGTCTACCTAGTTCGTCTCTGGAATCTACTGGTGTATTATGGATAGTGAAGAGAATTCGGGAAATTCAAACCACAATACTTCATCTCGTGCGAAATTGTGGAGTGCGGTGTGCCCGGTAAAGTAGCGGCATGATATATCGGAAGCAATATATGTGAGTCTCATTAAGTCATCCAGTTAAATATTTATGTACCATAGCTAGATCATATGCTACCTCAGAACTGACTAAAGACCTCATAACAGCAACGGAATTAAGCGTAAAAGTTACATATAATACATACATAATACACATATTCACAGTAAAAATATCTTTAATAAGCTCTTAATTATCTGCGAAAGAAACGTATTGTATCAAACACGTGGAATAAAGAGAAACAAATTTATCAAAAAGGAAAATATCTAATTTAAAAGTCAAGAGACAGCAAAAGTAAAAATATTAATATGGAAATATAAATTAGAAGTGAGATAATTAATTATGCTTAAAAAGACAATGAAGCAGTGAAAGAAAGAGGTTGGCAGATAGATAAGTAGAGAGAGAGAGAGAGAGAGTTAACCGATAAATTAAGAAACACCTAACATAAATTGAGTATAATACAGTAATAATGGTGACAGGAATTAATTGTTTAGCTCCATTCATAATTGTTATACAGTAATTTATTATAATGTGCATTGTAAAGAATGTTTGTTAAGCAGTAAAGATTACAGTCTGTCTCAATGACAACTTGTAGAACTGTGTAAAAGTAAACTGAAATGCCGAGAAAATTGCTGACTTAGAACAGCAATTTTTTCGAACAGCAATTTTTTAACGTTGAGCAATTAAATGCATATTTTTCGATATGTATTTCATTCTTTTTGGAAAACAGAGAGAAATATGAATTAAAAGGAAAATAATAATAATAACAATAATAATAATAATAATAATAATAATAATAATAATAATAATAATAATAATAATAATAATAGGAATGCTTTCAGAAAGCATTTACGAGCACCTTGACGACTAGACTTTATTACCAGAAGAACTTTATTAAAAACTGCTAGAGTCACAGCAATATGTAGGGAAACTAAAAGGTAAAAAAAAGTTAAAAACCAGAAAACAAAACAGAAATTATCTGACTGGCAGGAGAATGTGTTGCATGGTAGATCCCAAAGATATTTGCAGCAAACAGTAGTAGTGAGACATGTTTATGGTTGCAGAAAAGAAAGCTGAAAAGGGAGACAGAAAGTTTGTTAGTAGCTGCACACGAACAAGAATTATAGACTAATTAGATAAAAGCTAAGATAAACAAAAATCAAGTAGATTCCCAATGTAGATTATGCATATCAAAAGAGGAAAGCGTTAATCATATAGTAAATGAATGTAGCCCGCTGCCACAGAAAGAATACAAATGGCATGATAATCTAGAGAGAGAGAGCAATCCACTGGGAATTATGCAGAAAGCTAGGATTTGAACATACTAATAAATGGTATGGACATGAACCTAGTAAAGTTCTAAAAAGTAAGAAATACAAGACGTTGTGGTACTTTAACATTCAAACTGACAGAGTAATAGAAGCGAGAAGGCCTGATTTCGTAGAAGTAGATAAAGAGAACAGAAAGTGCCAGATAATTGACTTTACATTCCCAAATGACGGAAAAAATCAATATAGAGGTATAGCAAAAATAGCAAAGCCCCAGGAGCTGGCTATTGAATTATAGAGACTATAGAAAATACAGGTAAAATGTTTTCCAGTAGTTATAGGTGCATTGGGAACTATCTCTAAAGATATGAACAGATGGATTGGGGAAATAGGCATAAAACCCAGTTTAGTACAGCTCCAGAAAGCAGAGTTATTAGGGACAGCTAGGATACTTAGGAGAGTTCTTGGTATATAAGGTTACTTTTTCTAACCCAATAGGAGGATTCCTGGCATCTAAGACTACTTGTTGTAGCCCGATGTCAGGATTTGTTTCCCCAGCAGGTTAATCTGTTCAGTGTATATGAAAATAATGATAATAGTAGTAGTAGTAGTAGTAGTAGTAGTAGTAGTAGTAGTAGTAGTAGTAGTAGTAGTAGTAGTAGTAGTAGTAGTAAATCTCTGCATGAGCAATACCTCGGAGAAATTGAACGGAAATACATGATCAACACTTGGAGATGGCTAAAAAAAAGTGATCTGAAAGGATTCACTGAGGCATTGATATGCTCTGAGAAATAATTACAAGCTCTGAGAAATAATTACAAGCTCTGAGAAATAATTACACAAAGTTCCGAAATAGACAAGAGTTGCGAATCGCCCCTTTGTAGTATGTATAGCAGCAGAAACGAAACAATTTCACAAATTGTGATTGAATGTAGCAAACTGGCCCAAAAACACTACAAAAGGAAGGACGATAACGTTGCTAAATTCATCCATTGGAGGCTATGTGAAAAGTACAGCCTGAACAGAGCACGGAAATGGTACGAACATGAACCAGAAGCAGTCACCGAGAGCACGGAACATAAGATACTGCGGGATTTTACAATCCAATGTGACTCCCTAATCGAAGCTCGGAGACCAGATATTGTGGTGGTAGATAAAAGAAAAAAGAAAGCAAGATCATATATATTGCAATACCGGGAGATGCGCACATAAATGACAAGCAACTAGAAAAGATTGAAAAGTTCAGACCACTAAAAAACGAAATTGTAAGTCTGTGGACTATGAGGAGAATGTCTGTCATTCGAGTAGTTGTAGGGGCACACAGAGCACTAGCAACTAAGTTCGAGAAATATGTAAGAGAAATTGGAAATGACATGAGAGCAGAGAAAGCCCCAAAACTGCTCTGTTGGGGATAGCTAGGAGTTTGAGATTGGTATTTCGATGTTGAATGTTTCCCATGATAATTAACAACCAAGTATCAATGCTTATAATGTGCGGAAAGAGACTTTGTGAGACCTCGACAGCAAGCTGCTGTCCGCTCTCACAGAATCTACCAGAACAAACAAGACCGAACGCTCTGAGAAGTAAAGCGATAATAATAATAATAATAATAATAATAATTATAATAATAATAATAATAATGAGAGAACACCGGTGACGTTTAACATGTGAGAATGATAAAACACTGATGCGAAATCTATCCAAAAACATCGGGAATAAAGACGGCAAATGGAGTCTAAAATAAATGACAAAGTGTTGGACTATATCCGAATAAGTAATACTCATTAAAATATATTTCTACCTTCCGAATGAAACTATGTATTTTAATTGTGTCTTAACTCTGTCATTTGCACAATACGTGTAAACATGCTCGCCACACTGACAATGCACTGGACTACGCCCGAGTAAGTAATACTCATTAAAAGTTTTGGTTTATATCCGAGTACATACATATTGGACTATATCCGATTAAGTACACATCACAAATACGTAACTACGTAAACTACTTCATTATGTATACACACTAGTTTTACATGGATACATTTTAGTAAGTAACGTATAAACAACTACACACATACACATAAGCGAATTGAATAAAAACAAATGACAGAGACTAGTCATTATTGATCCCAAAAGCATTAAAACAGATGTACATATACACCCCTCCGGCATTAAACAAATATATACCACCACAAAAAAATAGGAGTGAGTATTAGTTTTTTGTTTGTTCCTTTGTCTTGTTTGACTACATTTATTTGTTTATAATTATAGAAGCGGTGCTCTATCAAATTGTCTACGCTACCAGATAAGACCAGGAGCCTAGTACTAACACGAAAGTGTTAATGACAATTAGCCAAAACCCATGTCGGATCAGGGGAAATATTAACAATGACAGATGATAAAAGAAATGAAAATAATAATATCAGTAATGATAATTATAATAATGAAAGGAAGCGGTTGGAATCTCCCTACATCCTTACCGATGGTGTCACAATAAAAACACTGGTAATTGCGCAACCTGATAATCGCTACCTTATATGAGTGACAATGAAAAAAACAAAATATGTGAATAACGGTGGTAATGAAACTGAAACCCTTGATCGTGACAATGTTGCACCCAGCAGACACAGAGATACTGAATCCAGCCTGTCGTTATCCAGCAATGAACCACCACACATGGCGTAGATGGAGCAAACAAATTAATGCTGTTGTCGTGTAATGTTACTACCTGAGCAACACTGCAGACGAAAATGGTGTTCATCGTAGGGGATACCGACAACGTATGTATGATCAATGGAGAGAAAGAGGATTCTTTCAACTCACGGAACAGAGATTATGTGATCAAGATAGAGCAATAAGAAAAAATCGTTGGTTTACAGAAGTAGAACTCGAAGATATCAAAAGACGGGTATTGGAAAACAGCGGCAGCGGAAACGATGAAATTACAGTTCTTATTGATAAAAGTAATCTCATAGCAGAAAACAGAGGTGAGATCTCTAATAAATCACAGGAAAGGGACAGTGATAGATTGCTCGATAAGGGACATATAGATGGTTTGGAAGAATACAATAAAGCTAATGGAGGATGACAGATGGGCAAAAGGCAATCTACGACAGAATAAAGACAAGGGTACAGGAGAACGGTAGCAACATCATTTGCAATCTTATAAAAGTTGATCGATGGAAATTGAATCAAGAAACGAAAGACGTCAATCAAATTCTGAAATACAGAACAAAAAGAGTTACAGAAACAAAAAATTCATCAAGGCAGCAATTATTTTTGTAACAGAAAATGTGAGTGTCAATGTCAAGAAAAAGAGATTTAATGGGAGTGAGAAAAGAAAAGATCCATGGTAGAAAGGAAGAATACAGGCGGGGTTAGATATGCTCTCGAAGGACATTTCTGTGTTATACCGAAAAGAGAAGGGGGAGCTTAAAGCGAACAAAACAACAGGGCACGGAACAGGAAGTATCACATTGAAAGAAAGGGCCTTAAAGTTGTAATGGAGGAACTGAAACAGCGCCTTGTTGCAAAGAAAGCAAACATGGTAAGATTCGACCAAATAATGAAGGGATACCAGCAGAACAGGTTATTCACAGTAGATCAGCAGAGATTCTGCTAAGAAATAAATGGAGAGTGTACAAATGAATAGTTGTTACCTGATAACACTGAAAGTCAAAGGTTTTGGAGTGACATCAGGAGCAAATTCAATGAGGACAAGAAGGTTGCTGAATAGTTGCAAGAACTGAAACAAATAGTAGTCCGTAAAAAACAGTTAGAACTAGTCATTTCAGTTAGAGAAGTGAAGAAAATCAGCAAGCAAATGGGCAACTGGAGGGCTCCGGAACCTGATAGAGTTCAAAGGTACTGGATCAAAAGATTTGCTAAATGTCATGCACGAATAGCTGCACAACTCAACACCTTGTTAAATGCAGACCAAGTAACACCAGAATTTAATGCCAGAAGAAGAAAATGGTTGCAGGAAGAAGGTGAGAGAAAAGCTGCTAAATGAAGTAAAAGTTAGAATTAAAAATCTAACAATAGCATTGATAGATTATAGGAAAGTCTATGACATGATCTCACACTTATGGATAAGTGAATGTCTGAGAATATTCAGTATAGCAGACAGCATAAGAGAATTAATTAGCTTTAGCATGAAGAAATAGTAAGTAGATCTCTACTCAGGTGACACACTCTTAAGGAAAGTTAATATTAAAAGAGGAATTTTCCAGGGGGGACTCGTTGTCCCCTTTAATATTTGTCATTTGTTTGAGCTCCTTCAGTTTAGTATTAAGGAAGGCAAAGGCAGGGTATCGGTTCAGAAACAGTAATGGAAAAATTAACCATTTGCTCTACATGGATGTTCTGAAGCCTTTTGGTAAGAATAAAAAAGAGACAGATTCCTTAATACAGACTGTAAGAGTTTTCAACAAAGATATAGGCATGAAAGGGGGCATAGATAAGTTTGCAATATTAGTTATGAGAAAGGGACAGGTAGTCGACAGCGAAGGCATCCAGTTACCAGATAGCCAGACGTTAAAATCATTGAAAGGAGAGAGTTATAAGTATATAAGATTATTAGAATCTGACAGAGTATTAACTATAGAAATGAAAATGTAAATTGATAAAGTGTACATCAGAAGCGTGAGGAAGCTAATGAAAGCTAATCGTCCGAATCTAGTGAAGGCTGTAAATACTTGGGCAGTATCTTTACTTAGATACTCACTCAGCAGCTTTTACAGATTGGACGAAAACTGAATTAGCAAAACTAAACAGAACTGGGAAGGAATTCAATATGAATAGAGGTTTCCACCCAAGGGCAGATGTAGCAAGATTATACCTACATAGAAAGGAAGGCGGAAGAGGGTTAATATTGGCAGAAGACTGCGTGGAGTTAACTAGATTATACATAGACCCCTATGTAGGTAATTGTGAAGAAAGTTTATTAAAAGCTGCTAGAGTCACAGCAAGATCTAGGGAAACCAAAAGCCAAACGAATTTAAAAACCAGAAAACAAAACAGAAATTATCTGACTGGCAGGAGAATGTGTTGCATGGTAGATTCCCAAAGATAGTTGTAGCAAATAGTACTAGTGAGACATGGTTATGTTTGCAGAAAAGAAAGCTGAAGAGGGAGACAGAAGGCTTGTTAATAACTGCACAAGATCAAGCATTAAGGACTAATTAGATAAAAGCCTAGATAGACAAAAACCAAGTAGATTCCCAATGTAGATTATGCATATCAAAAGAGGAAAGCGTTACTCATATAGTAAATGAATGTAGCATGCTGGTAGAAATAGAATGCAAGAAAAAACATGACAACCTAGGGAGAATAATCTAATGGGAGTTATGTAGAAAGCTAGGATTTGAATATACTAATAAATGGTATGGACCTGAACCTAGTAAAGTTGTAGAAAGTAAGAAATACAAGATGTTGTGGGACCGTAATCAAACTGACAGACTAATATAAGCTAGAAGGCCTAATTTCGTAATGGTAAATGAAGAGAACAGAAAATGCTAGATGATTGACTTTACGGTTCCAAATGACGAAAGAAATCAATATAAGAGTTATAGAAAAATATCAAAGTACCAGGACTTAGCTATTGAATTACAGAGACATTATGGAACGTGCGGGTAAAATGTATCCCAGTAGTTATAGGTACATTGGGAATTATCCTCCAAACCTTAACAGATGGATTGGGGAAATAGGCCTAAGCTCCAGAAAGCAGTGTTATTAGGGACAGATAGAATACTTAGGAGGGTTCTTAGCATGTAAGGTTACATGTCGTGGCCCGATGTTAGGATTATTTTTTTCTTTTCCAGCAGTCTAATCTGTTGTGTGTATATGAAAATTATTCTAATGATGATAAGAAGAAGAAGAAGAAGAAGAAGAAGAAGAAGAAGAAGAAGAAGAAGAAGAAGAAGAAGAAGAAGAAGAAGAAGAAGAAGAAGAAGAAGAAGAACAACAACAACAACAACAACAACAACAACAACAACAACAACAACAACAAGAATTAATTAAATAATAGGTTACATTAATATGTCAGTATTAATAAACTGTCTACAGTCTATCTACCCTATGTGAAAGTCCTCTCCGAAAAGATACAAGAGACATGCAGCCCATATGATAGCAGGACAGTATTCAAGAGTAATACAACACTTCGCAAATATCTCCTTCGGGTAAAACCACTAATAGGTGAGAATATGACCAAAAACTTCGTTTACTCCATCCCATGCAGCTGTGGTAGGTTATACAAAACAAAACATTCCACCCCCTCATAATAAGGGTAAAGGAACATCGCAAAGCTGTGACACAAGGAAATATTGATAAATCGGGTATAGCTGATCATGCATGGAAAAATGGAGACCACCTCCCCCTGTGGGATGAAGTTAAAATAATTGACAGAGAACACCACTGGAAAATACGAAAGCTAAATGAAGCAGCACATATGCTAGGACACAACAACCTCCTAAGCAGACCGAGTGCAGATATGAATAGCATATGAGAACTGGTATTAAGGAAGGATAGGAAAATATTAGATTTATAAGCCCTAAAAATTCACTCCATAATAGCCCACGGGCATATGGTGTAGTGGTTATTAATAATAATAACAACAACATCGAAAAATACCTTAGGAATGAGAACCCAGGTTCGAAATTTCCCCAAGCCACATGAAGAAGGCAGATGAATGGAGGTTATTCGTGGATTTTTCTAACAGAAGTTTAAAGGCTGTTCTTCTCTACAATGGCAACACAGCTGCATCTGTGCCAGTTGGCCATAGTGTCCAAATGCCAGAAACTTAAGAAAATTAAGTACCAAAATCACAATTTTCTTATTTGTTATGATTTGAAAGTCATTACTCTCCTATTAAGGGAGATACGCTAACAACAAACAAGATAAGGACAAATATCCATCAAATGTAAATAGTGTACATAATTCCTCATCTCTTAAATACAGAATTGTATTCTCCAATCTATATTTGTGTGTGTGTGCATGTGTACGATTGTATGTGTATGTATGCATGCACGTATTGAACAACGCACGCATGCTCACACGCCCCCCCCACTCCCACACACACACATGCACTCATTACTACACATGCGTTCGTATTTGAAAATAACGTAGGTGCATATTCTGAATATTTCTATCTATTTCCCTGTGTATCCATATGTGTATATGCGTGCGTATGTCTGTGTGTGTGCGCGCGCGTGTGTGTGAGAAAGGGTTGCTTCATAGAAAACATTGGAATGATTACGTTTGGGTCCTGTTAGTAAATCAAATCCAGATTACCACTGTTTTATGTTTCATAATATAATTGCATTAGTATCGTTTGACACTGAAACATTGTTTTGAACGAAATAAAGAAGACATTTCATAACTGTTTTCTATCACGCAAATACACTGATGTAATATCTCTTAGTGACATAACTATAGAAGAAACTGAAACCTGTTCTCTTGGCGTTCATTCATTACACTGGTCTGCATATACGAAAAATAATGAGCCATTGTGTTTTTTTTATTCCTTTTTATCACATCAGGCTGGCAAGTTATACAGAGACGTTACTTTTCGCTTTTTGTATAACATAAGTAAATGATAAATTAAGATGCTTACCTTATATTGACTTAAATGTTAAATCTAATATATTTTTCTTTATTTTCACTCTGTGAATATGTCTAGATGCTGCATCAATTCACCAGATATATTCTGCTATGTCTGCAGGCAATTCACCCCTTCAGATTTCCGGAGCAATATTTCTCCTTTGTTGAAGCGCTGCTATTTAGCATAGTTTGGTTGCGAACTGGGAGACCAGGACAAGCCATTTGCACCTCACAAAGCTTCCAAGAGTTGCATCAGTAAGCTTCAAATGTGGTCAGTTGGAAAACTTAAATGTATACCCTTTGGAGTACCAATGGTATGGCGGGAGCAGATGAACCACTGCTACTTTTGTATTTAAAGTAGCTGTATTCAACAACAAGACTAAAGATCGCATAATATACCTAACTATTCTTTCAGCAATAAGGCTTGTACCACACTCAGATGGTATTCCTGTACCTGTGCCACGTGAGACACAGGAAATTTCATCAGAGTTTGATACTAGTAAAACTAATGAGATGAAAGTAGACTATAAGCCACTAACAAATGACGATCCCAAATTCAATGACTTGATTAGAAACCTTAACCTTCCAAAAGAAAGTGCACAATTACTTGGCTCTAGATTACAGGAACACAAGCTTCTAGCTCTTGGAACAACATTCGCTTGGTACCGTCATCGTGAAGCGGAATTTACTCAGTTCTTTTAGAAAGAGGATTCTTTGGTTTTCTGTTCAAATATTTCTGGCATTATTGAACACATGGGGATGTCATACGAAGCAGATGAATGGAGGCTCTTCATTTATTTTTCTAACAGAAGTTTAAAGGCTGTTCTTCTCTACAATGGCAACAGAGCTGCATCTGTGCCAGTTGGCCATAGTGTCCAAATGCCAGAATGAAAATGTGAAGACAGTAATAACTGCAATTAAGCACCATAATCACAATTTTCTTATTTGTAGTGATTTAAAAGTTATTGCTCTCCTACTAGTTCTTCAAGGGAGATACACTAAGTATCCCTGATTTCTGTGTCATTGGGATAGTAGGGCAGATATCCAGCACTATGAACAAAAAGACTGGCCACTAAGAACCAGTTTCTTACCCGGAAATCACAACGTGAAAGCTGTGTCACTAACTTACCCCCACCCCCACCACCACCACCACCACAAAAAAATTCTGCTGCCACCAGTCTACATCAAATTAGGCTTATGAAAAATTTTGCGAAGGCCCTGAACAAGAATGGAGCTGCTTTCAAGTACCTGGAGTCAAAGTTTTCTCGTATAAGTGAAGACAAGCTGAAAGCAGGAATTTTTTTGGCCCTCAGATTCTGGAATTGAGGAGGAACAAGCATTTTGAGGAAGCATTAGCAGGTGTTGAAGTGAATACTTGGTTTTCCTTCAAGAAGAGTACCCAAAACGTCTTGGGAAACAGCCGCTCCCCAGAATATGAAAAAAAGATCCAAGACCTGATATCAAGTTTCCAACAACTTGGGTGTAGAACGAGTGTAGAGATGCATTTTTTACACTCGCATCTTGACTATTTTCCCAAGAATTGTGGGGACTACTGTGAGGAATAAGGAGAGCAGTTCCATCAAGACATTTGCACCATGGAAACTCGATACTGGGGCAATTGGAATGTCAGTATGATGGTGGATTATTGCTGGTCATTGAAACGTGATGGTCCCTATGTACAGCACAAGCGGAAATCAAAGCGGTCCGCCTTCCTTTGAATCAATATGTAGGCTAACCATTTGGAACATATTTTTTACATTCATTCGGTTTGATGTTGATAATTCTGTTTCATTTCATGATGAACGTGGTTCATTTCATTCAAATTTGGAAAACATGTTCTAAAACTAACAGAATGTGCTTTTCCTTGATTACTTGCTTCATTTTTATAAAGTAACGATTTATTAAAAATTCACAATTTTTATCATTATTAATTTGTATTTTATTCAACATCCTTATCTGACAGAGCAAAATGGTTTAGGTATTTAGCATCAGCACCACAAGAATATGTAACATCACATCCATGAATAATAATAAAAGAAAAATTCCCAAATGCAGACCAGAGTTATAGTCTAATATACTAACATGAAATGCTAAACGCTGTCGAACGAATATAAAGACATTGAACAAGCAGTTCTACTTAGTTAACCTAATAAGTTACTGAATATATTCTATTCTCATATTCATTTCTTCTACATTGTATCTTTTTATATCTAAAATCTTTTCAATGTTTTTTGAAAATTTAGCTGTTATGGTATGTGAACCCTGTATACCAGCCTGAAGTTTTTACATATTTCTCAGTTAACTCATTTAGCTGATGCAACCCACTCTATTTCAGACCAATTTCATAGAGAAAGATTGTATATTCAATTAGCATTCTCGTTCTGTTATAGTTATTTCGCCCATAACTATACACATATATCCTCATCAATATTTTTCTGAGTAGATTTTTAACCTCTTCCAGATATTATTCTAATGAAATTTCTATGTATATTGATAGAAATGAATATGTCGACAAAATGTCAAAGTAGACTGAAGTGATGTATTGCAGACACATGCCTTTAAGTACAGTAAATGAGTTATTGAAAAGATAATGTATCCTAAGACATCAAAGCGTAAACTAAGCTAACAGCTGCTCAACATACTGATAATTTATGATTAAAAAGAGTAGGTTTCCGCCATCGTTTTATTGCATGGGTAGTTCCTTTATTTTATCTCCAGGATGTATTTTTCGTATATTTTATTCTAACATCTGTTCTTGATATCTCTTAAAATTACTTTTAATATTTTTCTGTATCTGATTTTGTCTTTTGGCATCCTTGTTTATCACGGTCTTCGGTTCAAATAACAACACCGTGTTAAATGAATCAGAGATAACTAATAGGACATATAGGAAAGATAGGTTTCGCTTCGAGTTCCAAAGTTGATGTTGATGTGAGCATTGTATATTGTCACTGGAGGGCGCTTTGATAGATTGCCGACCAGTGCTACCTCTTATCAATAAAGAATCAATGATAAATGAACCAATAAACAAGAATTGATGTATAACATTCGCTTTCTTTTCCCTTCCATCAGATCGTTTAAAGTATGTATATGGTTCCAGAATGTTCTGTTTAAAGTATGATGGTGAAGAAATCTCGTGTACGAAGTTTTACCTCATTCGGGTTGTCATCGAGTCCAAATCATTGTAATAGAATCGGTAGAGTGCAGAGGGAAATGGCTTGCAGAATTTACTTAAAGCCCTTTATAATATAGGTTTAAATCAGGTCATAGTCGGTTTTAAGTTTCATCATTTCGGGGTCTATAAATTAAGTACTCGTCAAGTATTCTGACAGAAATAATAATTCACTATTTTATCCTCCAAAATTTGCAGCATTAAGCCTAAATTAGAAATCAGTATTATTTATTGATTGGCAGCGGTAGAATTACAAATATTAACGCTTTCACTAACTAAAAACAACCACAATAACGGGAGCATCCATGAAAAACACATACATCATAGAGAAAATAATATAATTTACTACCTTTGCAGGCCACGAGTTAATACGAAAATGAGACTGCTTCCAAATTTTGTACAAGAAAGTTGGCTATGTACTGATACTCATCTAACGGAGCCTACTTGTATAATTATATATAAATAACACCGTATAACACAATTTTTGTACTTGGGTAGCAACTGTTATTTCTTATTTTCTTACTCCTAGAAAGTATGCAAAATGGCTAATATTTCCTTCGACTTTTGCTTTTCTTACATTTATTCAGACCCCCCACCCCAAATCCTTCTCAACACATGGCTATGAAGCTTCCACTCTACTCGGCCGATGATCAGATATTGTCATCAAGTAAGGGGTATGCTCGAATGGTTAAGGTCAAGTAACGGACAAGCAAATCTGTGGTACTGAGCAGAATATTTGCTATAACGATATTTCTACTTCAGCAACTCGTCACTGAATCTGTCTGAAATGTAATAGAAAATAAGTGAGTTTCAACACATTGATGTCCATGTAACAAAAGCAAAGTTTGAAGGGGATGGTAGTCATTTCCTTTGATTTCTTGATAGAAGCAAATAGAAAATAACACTTACTGACTAAAGACAAAAAGAAATTTGTTAAACATTGTAATTAGAATATACTGAGTAAGTCTAAAATCATATTCAAATATAACGTATTTCTCGTTTAGTGTAGCACTAGAAAGAATTTTCTTTAGCATGAATATTTGTAAAATAAAAGAGAAAATAGGGTAATATTTCTAATTTTGAATATTGAAAGCCAGTAATCGAATAAATGACGTCTTTGTAAGCCAAGGGGCGCAATTGTGCTGCTCTAAATGAAATTGCTATTTCAGCGAAAGATTACGAACTGACAGAACCGTTAGCATGCGGGCAAAATGCTTAGAGATCAAATTCCGCCGAGGTTTGCCTTTCATCTTTCAGAGTCTATAAAATACGTACCAGTTGAATACTGAGGTTGATGAAATCGACTTAAGCTCTTCCCCCAATTTTCTGGCCTTGTGACAAATTTTTAAGCCAGTAGAAGTGGTATTTTAGTTTATTGACTGTTAGATGTAATTCTAGATCTATCTTATCGCCATTCAGGATTCTTAAAAGCATGTGAATATGTTTTAAAAATAACTCTTAGAAAATCTGATATCTCCTACAATCTGTACATAAATATAACATAAATTTTAATATTAAAAATATGTTGTGTTCATTAAGTAATTCTTGTAATATTAACTTCACAGCAACCATAGCATGATTAAAAAAAAACTAGATCAAACGCAGCTGTTTCAATGTTAATTGCCACTTCGGTTATCTCGTTGATGTTTATATCTTTTCACTGATAACATGTAAGAAACGTAGAGGTGCATGTGTACGCACAGGCACGCTTGTGCAGAAAAAATTTGCGTGTGTTTGTAAATTACTGAGTGTCTATGTGCAGGTGCAGGAATTAATGTATAGTCATGTCGAAGACAGCATAATTAAGACAACTTGAAATATGCATAATGTAGATTATTCTACAGTTATTTCAAAATATTAGTTACATTATACATGTTTCAAGTATTCTGAGTCATGGTCTGCTCTATATAAATAATGTTATTTAATTTGCTATCTGTTGGGTAAACATCCATCTGCACACAAATCTGAAAGGCTGATAATGGTGCACCCTGGTACATTCTTGCTATATATTGGGATTTAGTTTCAAAATTATCTGAATAACCAAAGAATAGTGGGAGATCTATGACAGACGACATTATTACGGAATAGATCTGTAAGATTACCACACAAATTGAAGTCGTGCATTAATAATATTTCCAGAGCTGCATTGCTAGAAACAAAATCTATTTGCAATCGTTGTAATTTTGTACACACACATAGACAAACATTCACACATAGATATGTATGTATGCATGTAAGATATTACTTGACACACGATAGACGATGTTTAAACTCTGCACAAATGAATAAATTGCGCATTTAAATACACCTACCTAATGCCCGTGCATACACGCAACACAAGCATACAGCGATATCGTGAACAAGCTACTGTCATTTTTTCAAACTTCACCTTGCTAGTTCTCTTCCTTCCTTGAGTCCTTCCACACCCACTCTTCTCTTCTCTTTTTCTTTTCCTCTATTCACAATTATCTCTTTCTCACTCTCATTTACCCTCACGTGACCGAGATTTTGTCTGCAGTTTCGGTCCTTTTATCCCACTCCATAGCTTTCATTTTACCTATGATCTGCCAAGTCAAACAGACGTCTTAAGTTCGTTATCATACTCTTTTACTTCCACTGGATTAAAGATGCCAACCGAAACGTTATATTCTCTCCAGCTTCTTCCATTGATGTATTTATCGTCATTGTAGACATTTTTGCTTTATTCATTTTGTATGTCTAAAATTGTCCGGTCAAATGTTTCTCGCAATATTTGCATCACAAACTTACTTGTGCTTTCTGATATATATATATATATATATA
>NC_068981.1:70992419-71000551 GCF_001194135.2 Octopus bimaculoides
TATATATATATATATATATATATATATATGTGTGTGTGTGTGTGTGTGTGTGTGTGTGTGTGTATTTATGTCTATGTTTGTTCCCCTACCGTCGCTTTGAAACCTATGTTGGTGTGCTTATGTCCCCGTAATGTGGCGGTTCGACAGAAGATATTGATAGAATAAGCGCCAGGATGACAAAGGATAAGTACAGGGGTCAATTTTTCCAACTAAAAGGCAGTACTGCAGCATGGCCATACTCAAATGACTGAAACACGTGACAGTGTAAAAGAGTAAGATATATACATATGTGTGTGGGGGGGAGAGTATGTGTGTGCATATATATATGTGTGTGTGTGCGTGTGTGTGTATATGGATAGACTCAGGCCAACCACAAAGCCTTGTGATTGGACTTCGTACACGGAAACTGAAAGAAGACTGTTGTATGTATGTGTATGTGTGTGTGTGTACCCCCATCATTGCTTGGCAACCGATGTTGCTATGTTTACGTTCCCATAACTTAACGATTTGGCAAAATATACTAATAGAATAAGTACTAAGCTAACAAATAATAAATCCCTTGGTCGATTTGGTCAACCATTGGTGGTCCTCCAGCATAGCTGCATCTACATGACTGAAACAAGAAAACCAATAAAAATATTCTACCATTTTTATCCCGAGCAATGCCGGTTATCTTTGCTAATAGTATATATAGTTTACAAATATTTTAAATCCACATTTCGTGAAGTTTTCAGAGACGTTTTTACTATTATTAAACAAAAGGTATTCACGTGATTTGAGTTAGAGAAACCACAACCACTCTTGTGTTAAGCAATATGAAAATGGCGCTGATCACTTTATAAAAAACGTGTTAATATATATTTGTATATTACAGCTGACCTTCTGAAGTAACACGTACGAGATGCCTAAAATTTCTCGAAGTAAACTATCCAAATAAATAACAAAACTAGCAGAAAACATCCACAAACAGCGCTTGAAACTAGACATTTAAATGATCTCATGATGTGGATGTTAAGCAATAGTATTAGGATTGTCTCTGACCCTATATAAAACTTTCAATAGAAACATTTGCAGAAAACAATCTCTCTGTATGTTGATATGGTACTTTTATAAAAGACAAGTGATTATATAGCAGAAGTCACAACATAATCACTAATATACTTCATTATTTCTTTGTTGGAAATCTGTCTTATCAAAGCACAAATAAATCTTATGGAGCAGAATGCAGACACCCAGTTATCAGAAAATATGTAAACACATTGCTAGCTTAAGTATTTTGTATAATCTGTACACAGGCTGTCTCAATAAATTTTCCCAATTCCATTGAGAGAATTACCAATGGAAATATCAACAAAACTCAAAACAAGCAGAATAAGTGACAACAATTTGTCCTGATATAGTAACGTTACTCTATAGCACAAAAAACCTTCATATGTGTTATTAAAACGTAAGAAAAACACACTTCAATACCAAACCTTGATGGTCTGACAACTTCTATGTAATGCAATGAAATCTCTAGGTACTGACTTTTGACGGTTGTGTGTACAATAAGATGAGCAAACAAGAGGATATTCGTCATCGTTTTCGTCGTCGTCGTCAGCTTTACAATATCCCAGAATTCATTTTCAATATCAGAATCGATATCAATTCGCTCTATACTTATTTTTATTAAACATGGAATGTATTCTATCTGACACTTTGTCAGATTTCTAGGTTACGTGAACGTAAAAAATGATTCAAAACCAGTTCTCAAGCGGCGGTGGGAGACAAACAAACAAACACATGGTACACGATCCTAGTATGAATCATAGATATCTACACATACCGAGAAAAGAGAATTAAGACCATTCTTACAGCCTAAGAATATCGTAGATAGTAACATCACTCAGACAGCATATGGAAAACAACAGCAGCAAACTCAAATACATTGGTATAGTGCTCAAATGGGTGGACACCATTTTAGGAGGTGAGTTTAAATTCTTCAAACCTCACAAGATTCCCTATACGAACTTAAAACTTCGGAAATGAACTTCTGCAACAAAGATTTAAAAGAGATTCATTCTGCATACACTAAACATTATCCGGAATCTTGAAAACAATGCGTTCACAAGGAATGCAATCTATTTTAGATACTATATTGTTACACTCTGTTACAATTCAAAATATATACTTGCGTGACAGAGAGAGAAAGTGAGAGAGAGATAGAGAGAGAGAGAGAGAGAGAGAGAGAGAGAGAGAGAGAAAGAGAGAGAGTATATGTGGGGTGTAAATGTATGTGTAGTGTAATAGGAGAAATAGAACTCAATACAATCGAGTATATAATTTTTTCTGTCGGTCGCAGAGTTACATAAATGACTCGATTCCCGCAGTTTCTTAACGAGAAAGAGAGTAATGACTTTATCCAAGATTTGGACAAAACATGTCAAATATTCCAAATATCTTCAAATATGATCAACCGCTGTCTGAAATGTCATTATGGTTTTTTTTCCGCCAGTGTAGTTCGTATTTTAGCTAAAACAATACGCAGGGTCCGTTAGGTGGACTACATGAGATAAATATATAAACTCTTTTGTTGTTGAATAAATGATCCTTATATTCAATACAATCAATATTGGCGAAACATTCTTATCAGATTACAAATTATTATATACATACATATATATATGTATCCAAGTAAAGAAGTTGTAAGGTTCAAAGCAGTAATTCTTAAGGTCTTCTTTGCCGCTTATTTCGAGTGAAATGTTCACAACCCTCATGTACCTAAAACAATATGCAGGGTCATCCGTTGGATGGACTAAAAGAGATAAATATAAATTATTTTGTTGCTGGATATATGATATTATATTCACTAAAATAAATATTGGTGAAACATTTTCATCAAATTTCAAATTATCATTTCCTTTACCTCTTGGTGGAAACAGCCACCTTACATTTTATGATTTAGTTAATCTCTGTAGAGCACAGAGATGCATTTGACGCATGCAATAGCTTTCAGTTTCAATTACAGCCTATTCGCTTGTGATGAAAATGACCGAGAATATTTCGGTCTACTTATACAAACACTAAGATGGTAGTAATTATTTGATAAATCAAAATTTTAAAATCCATCTACTTGAGAGCACCTGTTCTGCACTACTGGATTTCCAGTAATTTTCTTGATCAGTCTCGTCTGCGTCGGTTTAATCACCGACAACCCGACCATGTATACACACACATATTCATGTATGTATGCATATATATATACATACGTATATATATATATATATATATGTATGTATGTATATATATAATATTATTAGGGATAAAAATCCAAAATTAAAATCAATTTATTAAAAATTAAAATTAAATTAAGTTTCACAGTATTAAATATATATAAATATATAGTTTTAACGAAAAGAACCAAGGTTCATGAAGTCATCGATGAAAATCCTCTGTCATATATAGAAAAATTAATAAGTAAAAACACAACGTGTAGTCGTTTTATTATTTTTATCTTATGATATTTACTTTATATATATATATATATATATATATATATGTCGATATACACACAGATGTACATGCACACTGGTAAGCTAACCAATGAAATTATCTGGCTTTTACTGTAGCCTTAAATTAGTACTTGATCATAAACTAATTTTTGTCAATAGATTCTCTGAAGCAAGATATTACTACGAGTATTTATTGATCAACACTGAAGAAGATAATTACATTTAACAGCTTGACCTCTTTAACATAAAACTATCCATTAATGTGTTATCAGCCCTACCAATTTTAGCGGGAAGAAAACAGTCGTTTAAATCACATCCGTTGCTGACTTGTGTTATTCTATCAAGCTCAAATGCGATCAATGGTAAAGCTAATCTCGGAACATAGTCATAACAGAAAAATCGTTAAGTACTCAGTCAGACACTTCATGATTAAACCAGTTCACCGCCATTAGATCATCGATTCCGTAGTATGCTATGAGCAAATGTTTCCTGATTTTAAATGAACAAATGAGCGAACAAAACACATTAACTCTATATTTGAAAAAGCATTTTTCATATTTGTCTATCAGAACATAATTTGAGAAAGTAAAAATTAAATAGTGTCTACAAGTCCAAGAAATATGCTTAATGAAAATTCAATTCGTAAAATTAAAGTGACTTGATTATTTTTTTTTAAAAAAGACAATTAAAACGTAAACTAATTTAGTATTTATAAACTTTTAAAACATTATTTTATTATAAGCCAGCTGTTAGACACAGTAACAATAGATTCTTCAATAAGAAAACAAATTACAGAATTTTTTTAAGACAAGGTGAAATATTTGATGATAATACTTGTTTTTCACATAAATTCTAAATTCACATACACCCACACACATATGTATCATATACATAATAGTCGTTGTTCTAGTTTGCTCTATTTATCATAGAGACAGAGAGAGGCAGAGAGAGACAGAGAAACAGACAGACAGAGACAAGAAGACAGAGAGTGATGGAGAGAGAAAAGAAAAGGAGTACGACAGACATAGTTAAAGAATGACTTGAAGGAAGAGAAAGTTGGTAGTAAAAAATTTATTATAGTTCTTAAATACAATTACAAGGTAAATTTGCTTGGCGCTTATTGTAAATAAGTGGTTAGAGCTACTGTAATTTCTCACGTGGAGTACTTTGTAATTAAACATTTTCCTAAACTCATTATTCCATTTTAGTACCAGTCAATTACTGCATTAATAGGAATAAAATTCCTAATTTGTCAAACGGCACATCATTAATTGAACACTTTTCTAAGATGTACAGCAGTGCATTAATTGGAAGGACTTAAATTTAAATATTATAAAACAGCACCGTGGATGTAACAAGAATGTAAACACATTCACTGTACGTTGTTGATGCACGGCAAAGGAAATGGGTGTCTAACTAGTGACGTGCAGTCAAGAAGGTAATATATGCAAATTAGGCTATTCACTAACGTGTCAGCCTGATTTATATCTGCTTTATATAGTAGATATTCTGTGCCACTAAATGAGAAGGGATTCGGGAACATCTCTTTGGAGCGTTCAACAATGAAATGGTTTGTCAGGAGACATTTTTTTTTTTTTTGCATTTCAATAGGATAGGAGAAATTGTGTTTCTTTTGTTATGACATCCATAGTGAGACTTGTCAACATCTAATTTTATTTCAGTTCGTCTGATTCATGTTGTATTGTCCATCCATCCGTCCATCCATCCGTCCATCCATCCATCCATCCATACATACATACATGATGGCCGTCCACTCGTGACCGAGGAAGACCATTGCCGACCTTCAGGAACATTCTGCGCTCTAGTACTAACTTACATTTTGCATTTACGGCTCCGTTGGTGGCTAGTGAGCCCTACTCTTGACAAGCATACACGACTGCAAACATTTACAAATGTGCTAGCCTAATTTATGGCTACTTTAGGTAGCAGCTGACAAACAATATTCATTGGTGAAGGAATCCGAGTAGTCTTTCGAGAAGAGTAGTCAACAACCTGTGAAATTATTTGTCTAGAAATTCCTCCCCTCTCGCTTTCTTTCTCCCTCACACACATTTCATGTATATCATTGTACATGTAAAAGGCTTTTACATCCATATTGAGACTTTCTAATAATTAAATATGTTATATATATATATATATATATATATATATATATATATACTGTTGTGTCGGGGGAGAGTCATTCTCTTTTAGTGCCTTATAATTTAACACACCGGTAAAATTTCCACTTATTTCTTTTTGATTTTTCTAAAGTTTTCGTTGTGTCTTGCAACCTTTTCAATAGTTTTGACTCTTTAAGAGCGCGGGTTACTAACCCCAAGATTCCGAGTTCGATTCCAGGCAGTAATATGAATAATAAGAAGCACAATAATTATAATAATGATAATAATAATAATAATAATAATAATAATAATAATAATAATAATAATAATAATAACATCGAAAAATACCTTAGAAATGAGAATCCAGGTTCGAAATTTCCACCAAGACACCTGATGAAGGCTGGAGGATATATCAGCCGAAACGTTGTGCTAACAACAAACAAGATGAGGACAAATATCTGTCGAATGTAAATAATGTACATAATTCCTCAACTCTTAACTATAGAAAATTGAATATTTCCTTCTAAACAGTTCTAAGTTTGTTTTTTTTCCTTTTCAGTATCAGAACTATGACAAGTAAATGTCGAAAGGAAATGAGCTCTTATGATAAATAATGTTCAAATAATGGAATGTGTTTCAAATCATGACGAAGAAGTGACGTTTAAATTAGCTGATATAATAAAAGAAGTTATGTTGAGAAGTAGGTGGAAATAGAGAATGAGAAAATGTTTGTGCAAGATGCTGTGAACCCCGTGGGTGGTGTTGTGAGTTGTGTGCAAGTTGAACGATGTGAGATGAAATAAATTGTGTGGTATAGTAATATAAAGTTGAAATAGCAAAAGCTAAGCGTATAATGTAACTGATAAAGAAGACAGCAGTACAAAGGGGCAAAATTACATGCAGACAAAACGACGTCAAATCTCATACACAAACACGACGACGATGGTGGGAAGGAATTCACCGCCAGATGTAATAAGAACAAAGAACAAATAACAGTTTCAAGGAAAACAATAAGTGTAAGGAACTAATACACTATGAAGAACTGACATTGTCAGGAGCGGCTAGAATTGTACAACGTGAATTGTTGAGCAGAAATGATGTTGAAGAGTATATTAAACTAGAACTTCAGGCAAATGCACAATCATCTGTAGTTATTCTGTAAACTTCCATTTTAACATGAACAGCTATCCAATAAATTACATTTTTTGTTACTTAACGAGATTAATTGGAGTCACCAGATTTTGTTTTAAACCATCACTTGATAACATTTCAGATTAGAGTTAGCCATATGACAAACCGTCTCTATTATAATCGAAAGTTTAGTCATAAAATGTTTGCACAATATTGATATATCTGTGAAGATTAGGAAATGTAAAATTAATAAAACCAGGAGTGTTAAGAGCTTCGCTTAACTGCCCACTTTCAGAAACTTAATGCATAAGCACTGTAAGTATTAGCAGGTCTCCACTTCATTCTAGAAATACAAGTCCATATACATACATACATACATACGTACATACATACATACATACACACACACACACATACATACATACATACATACATACATACATACATACATACATATATATACATATATATATATAAGCAAACTTAGAAGCGCCGAGTGAAAATAAAGTAAATCTTGAAAGCGGATTAGCTGTGAAAACAGCATGGAAGGTTAGGTAAATACTCTTTAGAAGATGGAAGAAAATGACCGGTATCTGAGAGGTACAGGGTTCGATTCTCTCTAACCACCAGCTGATCACATTTATTTATTTTCTAAAGAGTCAGTCTCCCACGTATACCAGCCTCCCTTCTGCATGCCACCTACGTTATCCAAGGCAAAGACCCATACAGCTTGGCATCAGTGACGTCACAACTCATTTTTATAGCTGATTGAACTGGAGCAAGATGAAATAAAGTGCCTCGGTCAAGAACACATGTTTTGGGAATCGAACTCACTACCTCATGATTGTGAGCCCGATGCTGTAACCACTGAGTCAAACGCAGGTAGAGACGTAAATGTAAGGATAAGCAAGTTAGGCAGGTATATACAAAATATATTAAATGCATAAAATACTAAAATTGTATGTATGTTTGCATACAAAATGGTCCGACATACAGAATTGAAATATCAAGAATTAAAAGGGTTGAAGAAAAGTAGTGCAAATCTAAGAACTGTTTCTGGGGGCTCGGTGATCCAAAATAATGTTTGCAGATTGATTCCATCGTCGGATGAGACGAGCCTCTATCTTCAGAGAAGAGACCTTACATTTGAGGTGTTGACAGAAAGAAGTTCAAACATATATATATATGTGTGTGTGTGTGCGTGTGTGTGTGTGTGTGTGTGTGTGTGTGTGTAATATAATATGTAGCAATTATTCGGTTGCCATAATAAAACTCCGAGTTTCGGATGTCTGGGCGGAAATCTGCTCCGGCATCTCGCGTGAAACAGATGCATGCATACCCATACACACACATATATGTATACATATATATGCAACCATACACATGT
>NC_068981.1:71001381-71001825 GCF_001194135.2 Octopus bimaculoides
TCCCTCTCGTCGTGATCTGTAGCACGATCTACGATGAGAAAGCTAATTCTTGGCAAAACTTATATATCTTTTTCCAGTGAAATTATTCACTGATATCGAAAAAGTGAAAACAAGCAATGTTAATTCTCTAAACGAGGTATTAGCTTTCGCATCGTAGATCGTGCTACAGATCACGACGAGAGGGATAACTTCCCTTGGCAAAACAAAAACAGACAGGACACAGAAGTGTGTCGATAAGCCAGCTGGAGGAGATGTCCTCCTGGGGCTAAAAGCAACAGTAACATCCACCCCTAGGGGTCAGCCACATTTAAGTGGCAATATACTTCACTTTATCGTGCAGTTACTGTTAATACCTCGTTTAGAGAATTAACATACTTCACGTTGTTGTGCAGCTACTGTTTATACCTCGTTCAGAGGTTAATGATATGTGTGTGTGTGTGGGGG
>NC_068981.1:71001853-71002771 GCF_001194135.2 Octopus bimaculoides
GGGGGGGGGGGTGCGTGTGTGTGTGTGTATAAACGCGCTGAGAGAAAGTTAGGAGGAGTAAGATGGGTTGGTTCGGCATTTCTGATAAGAGAAAGAATAAGTAAAAATGTTCTGGTAGTCCAACAAATACGAGTGGTGTTCATACACGTTTCGCCACAAGAATGATAAAATCTTCTATGCTCCTTTTTTTTTATTTTGTGGATGGTGGGGGGATATCTCTGTAATGCCTAAAAAACATTCTAAGCCGCTAAAACTTTCAACGGACTCTACGAAATTACATAAATTCTTTTTGAGCATCACTATAGCTAGTTGACCGAGTCAAGACATTATTTATCCTAACTAATAATCAAGGCACCCAAAGCATACAGGGACAGCATAGCATTATTGAATGTTATAAGTGATTTTCACTGCTTAATTGGATTTGTTGCAGTGTAAATAATATTTTTAAACATAAATTGCTTCAGGTATGTCAATATCGTAGCAGCCAGTTTAGTAGATACAGCAACCAAGCAAACTCATACTAACTGAAAAAAATGTTACAGTGAAATGGCAGCATTTGGTTTCATTTGATATTGCATGAAGCTGCATAATCATTGTATATATATATGTTCCAGCATGACAAGTTATTCATCTAATCTACCGGTTATTGAAACTATCTTAATTCTATAATAAATATGATGTCAATATATTCAATCCGTAATCATTTTCTCTTATACTCTGCGACTGATGAATATTTCTTAGATTTTCAGTCTGCATGGAATAATGTGGAATTACTTGGTCATATCCCCCCGACACATGGTTCTGCATTCAGTCCCACTTCGTGGAACCTTAGACAAGAGTCTTCTACTATAGCCCCAGCCGACCAAAACCTTATAAGTAGATAACTGAAAGAAACTGAAACCCGTCTCATGTATATAT
>NC_068981.1:71002781-71005817 GCF_001194135.2 Octopus bimaculoides
TCTCTCTCTCTCTCTCTCACGCATATAGATATCAAAGCGTCTCATATATAAGTGCGTATTTGAGTCTGTGTTTGTCCTCCATCACCGCTTGACACCGAGTGTTAGTTCGTTTACGTCCCCATTATCTAGAAGTTCCACAAAAGAAACCTATACAATAATTGTGGTCGATTTGTTGTACTAAAATCGTCAAAGAAGTAACTCAGCGTTACCGCAATCTTAATGACTGAAACAAGTAAAAGATGTATATACACGTACGTATTGATCATATGGATGTGAAAATGTAATATTCCGTTTTGTTAATGCGGTGAGCTGGCAGTATCGCTAGTACAAAGCGCAAAATGCGTAGCAGCATTTCGTCCGTCTTTACAGTCCGAGTCCAAATTCCGCCGAGATCAACTTTGGTTTTCATACTTTCGAAGTTGAGCACGGGGGCCGATGTAATCGACTTTAATCCCTCCCCTAAAATTGCTGGCCTTGAGACAAAATTTGAAACCAATATGTCGTATTGTTAATCAATAAGAGTTATAGACAACGAACAATGTTTACTGGTAACTGCCGTCTATAATTTTTATAAAGCCAAGTTTATTCATTATAATACATTTACCTGTAACTTCAAATTAACAAAACTAGTGAATTTGCTTAAGTAGTTTTTCGGTTTTATACAAGTAAATACATTCTATGTTTCACAACAAAATGAGGTTCACAAAAAGTAATGAAATTGTCGAAATCACTTTTGAGTAAAATGGTTTTACTTGAAAAGCAGGTTGACGAAGATGAAAAACAAAAGAGAATACGAAAAAAGTAAGAAGAAATAAGGTGGTTACTTAGTAAAAAGCGAATGACGAAAATTGCGAAAGTTTAGAGAGATATAAGATAAATAGGTCACATATAAGATAAATAGTTGCAGTATTGTTAAATGTTTTGTCGTATAGCAGTGAACGTTTGTTTTTATATATAAATGTACACGTGTATGTACATATGTTTATAGAGTATATAAACATATTAATGATTTGTTGGTACGTGAGATTTCGTTATGCAACCATAATATACTATAAAGCATATTAAATGTTTTTGTTATATCTCAACACCCCGTTCTACTGCGTTTACATTATTTTGTTAAGGTTATTCTACAGATATTCTGTAGAGATTTTAGCCAGGCCTGATTTTTGCTACAACGTTTTGTATCGAGACGTGACACAGACAGTTGCAGAAGAGTTAACGAAGCTGTCGCTAGTAGGAAGGGCACATCAGACATTCTGACTGCGTCCGCATATTGGAGTTCTATAGCGTATATTTGAACAGAGACATAGGCATAATTCAGGCGGCTATAGGCTCAATGCAAACGGCCTTAGGCTAATTAAGACGGCTTCTGGAGGCTGTGGTCAAACCCTGGCTGCAGAGGGTTGCTGATAGAAGGTCATATGTATAACATCAAGATTCGGTTCGTGCTATATGTCCAGAAAGTGTCAGAAGTGGTAGTTGGAGAATTTCTATGACTTCATCAGTCACAATTTCTGATCTCCTAATTCCCCCAATTGTAATCGCACGGATTACTGTGTACGGGGATAGATTGAGAAAGACAGAGCCCCTGCAACACCAAGGCTGAGTTGGTGGCCAAGATCAGGGAGCTGTTCGGAGATCTTTCTAGGGAGACAAGGAGGAACGCATGCTCTAAATTTCGTAAGCTGTCTACTCGTTAGATGAGCATGACCATCGCTAGCAGGTATGTCAGTTATGCTCGTGTAAAGGTTTTAAGTCGATTGCAGTCTGTACAAAACCACAATGACTCTCACTGGCAATACCAAAGATCCTAGAGACAAGCAAAGTGCAACATATCCGGCTCAGTAGAAGAGCGGGTTTTATATACGAGTTAGTCCTCTCCTATAGGGATGTCTCAATAAAGACCAGAGGTCCCTCATTCCCGGTGGGCTTACTGCGCCCTCAGACACTAACCCAATTATTTCTACGTTCCAGTACTCATATGCCAGTTAACTCATAGATGAGACCCTAACAGGTGCTACTACTCCGGGTCAGAGTGAACCAGACTCACACTACTGGATGCAGTTTAAAGTCAGAACACACACACACACACAACACACACACACACACATGAACATATATATATATATATTTATACATATGCATGTATATATATCAGGATATCATATATATATATATATATATATATATATATATATATATATACATATACAGTTCTATATTTAAGAGATGAGGAATTATTTACATTATTTACATTATCTACATTTGACGGATATTCGTCCTCATCTTGTTTGTTGTTAACACAACGTTTCGGCTGATATACCCTCCAGCCTTCGTCAGGTGTCTTGGGGAAATTTCGAACCTGGGTTCTCATTTCTATCGATGTTACTATCGATGAGGACGAATATCCGTCAAATGTAGATAATGTAAATAATATATATACATATGTTTATAAAAAAAAAATGGGTATGGTTTAGTGGTTAGAGCCTCGATCTTACGATTGTGGGGTTGTGAGTTGCGACGTCACTGGTGCTAAACTGTATCGGTTTTTGCCTTTCCCTTGGGTAACATCGGTGGCACGGAGAGGGGAGGCTGATATGCATGGGCGACTGCTGGTTTTCCATAAACGATCTTGCCCGTACTTGTGCCTAGAAGGAGAACTTTCTAGGTCCAATCACATGGCCATCTGTGACCGAAGGGAGTCTTTACTATCTATGTACCCTCTAGAACCCGAGAAAAACGTTCCCACAATTTCTTACTGAACAACCTGCACATGATGATTTGTTTACAGGTGGTCAAATGTTCGTGCTACACATTAACTCCGTCCCCCATCAAATCGACATAACCTATACATGCGCACGGTTTACTACACGTCAAATGTAGAATTGATCGAAGGAGAAGGTGAGATGAAGAGTTCTGTTCAACATAAACGCGTCAGAAAATTATGGAGGTTGGATAGCAAAGGAAGGAGTCTATGTGTGTGTCTATGTGTGTCTGTGTATATCTATACATGAGTATATGTGTACATATATATAT
>NC_068981.1:71010000-71011047 GCF_001194135.2 Octopus bimaculoides
TTGTATCAAGTCTTTTGTAATAATTTTTCGTTTATACTTCTTGCACTGAGGAGAACAGTGATATATAATTAACTTAATTTAATTGATTATTTCTATCAACCATGAATTTGCATGATTTTAATATCGCTGTTTGAAACGATCGTTTTATGGGAAACGAGAGTTTTATGGGATACCTTTCCATAAATTCACATAACACTATATATATATATATATAGATATAGATATAGATATAGATATAGATATATCAACTCGTCCTTCGAATCTGAGGATTGAGTTCTCCTCCTAGATGAATAGTTGAACCATTAAATGCCGGTAGAGAATGTGGCCAATCAAACCAATCATTGCATAAAACACGCGGTTGCATAGGCCATATGTAAATATCGGAGTTGTTTGTGGTTGATGCAGTCTGGCCTTCCGTTGCCATGATTTCTCCCCCATTTTTAATATTCTTTCTCATTCTAACAATATTTTATTTGTTTATGACTTGTTGCCTGTCGGGACAGCTGGTTGCAATCGCGTCAAAAGCCAAAGGGTCGAAGCTGGTCTGATCAGGGTTAACTTTAGCTGACCTTTGTAGCATCAAAGAGGGACTAATATTTGTATTTTCCCTGTTACCACTTCGCGGAAGAGGATGTGACGGGGAAATTTTTCATCGTTCCTTTTGGTACATGGCCATCCCTTCGAACACGATGTTTGATGATTAGGAATTCGATGCTCTGACTGTTCGCTCTTTCCGTCACTTAGTGTTGTAAAATAGCAATTAAGTGAAAAATTGCGCAATACAAACGTAGAGTGCAGTATTTAACTTAGACCGGTCTAGAGGCCTGTTCCTCTGTAGTTTAAACGACGTACAGACGCTTGGTCAGACCAGACTAGAATCAGTGTAGCTTGTTTGCATAAGCGGCAGCAAATCAGAGTTACTGTCCACTAAACCGGATTGATAAACGATTGCGTCCTGCCCTAACTCTTCGAAACGCTTAGTTTTAGAATGATGGCAGCTGATGAAGGAAATATTCTCTATGTGGCCTGTGTGTTTTATATGCTCTG
>NC_068981.1:71011057-71016122 GCF_001194135.2 Octopus bimaculoides
GTTTCTCATTTTATGTAGTTAAAGGTCGAATTTTATAAACTGGTAGAAACCACTTATAGGAACTACAGGTATGTTTTTCCCAACGTTTGCAACGATAAACGCGTTCTTTAAACGTGTTTACAAGAGGATTCTCTGAGAACAGGATGGAATACAGTTCATCGTTATAGAACGAACAAAAAGATTTACTTACTTTTATCATAAGGAAAGTATCTAGATAGAATATTCCGTTCCAAATCAGATTGTTTATTATGTTCCTTTCGAGACCAAATTAATTTACTAAGCCCAGTATTGTTACGTTTATTGATATGTCTAGAATAATGGTTAGATATGTTTTGAACAACTGAGATGAAGAACTACCTATATATAAAAAAGACGTCAGAACCGGAAGTAATTTTACATTGATAAATAGAGTTTCTCGTCTTAGAATTACTGCTAAGGAAACGAATGCGATTGGAATTTACATCAGAAATGCTAATATTGTTGCTATTATTGTTCAAAGATTGGTTAGTGTTAATAATATCAATGTTATTATTTTCATTAAGTGGATTTGTATTTAACAACTTATTTTATGCGAAAAGATGATTTGTGAAAGTTTTTTGTGTTTGAAAACCCTATCCTGATCCGGTGTGAATTCACACCGAATCATGAATAGTTTATTGTAACATTAACGGCTGCCTTCTTGTAAGAAAATGTACTGAACACAGCCTCTTTATAACCAGCTCAGTAAGATATAGAACATCTTGGATGTATTTTTGCGCCAGAAACACTTCCATCTTCTGCAGCATATAATCATAAGAAATCACGATCTCAGTGATGTCTGTTTAACAAGATCTATATGTGGAATTCAATGTGGCATTGATCATCAGATCATTGTAAGTAAAACTGCAATATAGAAACAATAAAAACTCTCTGAATAAATCTCCACCAGGAAGGCTAAAGGTAGAGAATCTTAAATCATAATTTCAGAACCCCTTTTCTAAAACCAGATCCGAAGGATTAAAGAAAATCTACTTCTATCTCGGTGAAAGAGAGCAGCTGAGCCTCTTTGATAGAGATGGTGTACACCACTGCAGCGGACATAAATTTGCCATTCAAGTAGATAGCAATAAGTTCAGTTTGATGAAAAAGCAAAGAAATCCAAGATTGTCCTCGGGTGAAGAAAAAGCTAATTAAAGATGTTAGCGTGACTTCGACTTACAATATAAAAAGAAACTGTTGCATTCAGGCAAAAGTGTTTTCCATTAAGAAGCAAAGAGTCATGAAAAATAATTGACTTAGGGAAATGGCTCGATAAACACAAATATATGCTGAAACATGGATAATATTAGAAAACTTCACACAGTTTATAAAAAATGGAGAATGAGGTGTTGATGCACGACCCAAAGTTCCAAAGATGCAGTGGAAGTAAACTTAGAACACTATAAAGTTACCCTAAATTCATGAGAGATTACTGCCTGTGTTTGATATACTTAAGAGTAATATAGTACCTGGGTAGGCATGGCGTTCAAATTGTTACAAATTTGTTGACCAGGGGAAAAAGTAAGCTCGTAAATCATACCCTAACAATCCTGGGTTAATTGGAAACAAGTGTGCAATTATTGGTAAATACTTACGACCAGAACAGCCCTTAGCAGCAAAACCCATAATCATGTAATTTTCTGTCCATCTATTTATGCATGCTAGGTCATCGTCAAATTTGAAGAATATGCCATTGCATACACAAACACACATGCACACATGTTCATATACATACTCACACACACACACACACACACACACACACACACACACACACACACACACACACACACACACACACACACACATATATATATATATATATATATATATATATATATATATATATATACGCTGATACCACTTCATACTAAGAGAGAGAGAAAGAAAAAGAATATATGTAGGTGTGTATTTGTGCGAATATGGTGGGCACTTTTTAAGGCCACTAATATCATTCTGACATAAATTTTCTCTTATGTTCTAACCTTTCAGCAATCAGCAATCTTCTCACCATATTGTTGCTTCTGCTAGATCATCGTCTAAGTTTACAGATATGCTATCACGCACACACAAAGACGCATACAAACATATACATGCATATTTATACATACGTATAGGCATACATAGACAGACAGACAGATAGAAAGATAGATAGATAGATAGATAGATAGATAGATAGATAGATAGATAGATAGATAGATAGATAGATAGACAGATAGATACATATATATATGTATATATATATATATGCATATATATATATACAAGCACATGTATATATGTGAACTTACGTATGTATACTTACACCTGTGTATGTATATGTATACATATATTATCTTTCTTTGAATTTTATTAAAGTTCCTGAGAGAATTCAGGCCGCTCGTTAACTAGCAGCAAGATGTTTTTTGAATTGAGTTCCTGGTGTTTATAAATATGCGGTCGAGTTGGTGTGTTGGTCAACCACCGATGTATATATCCAAGAGTGTGCATCTATTCATATAAGAATCTCAGATGGAGAATTTTTGGAGTATCTTACGAATATTTACTGTGACTCTAACAGCATCCGCCTCAATTCCGTTTGCTCTTTCTTCTTGAAACCGAGTGTTTCTAGATTTTCGTGAAAATTTGTTGGCACATAACCTAATGCACATACGATTGTAGTTACAAATGAGAATTTATAATCAGGGCTCAAGAGTTGTAAATTACGTTTTAATTTACCATAAGTTTTCTGTTTTTCTTGGACTTTTGATTGTACATTCACATCTGCTTGGTAGATGGCAGACTTTCGTTCCCTGTACCACAGAAAAATATCAGGTTTGTTACGTTTGCATCGAATTGATGTTTTTACTGGAGTGTTCCACCAGGATTTCGTGTTTTTAAAGGTTTGAGCACCTGCTGGTTCTGATATGTCTTTGATGTATACGTCCGGGCTTCCTTTCTGCGGATAACATTGTAAATAGCCTTTGCAACTAAATCATGGCTCAGGGGCAGGTAGTATCTCATAAACATTTTGAGGCAGCTGCTGATTATGTGGGTGATATTTCCCACACTGGTATAGCAGAGCCGACATTTTTTTATTGCAACGTGGAGGTTTTATGGTATCTTTGTCCCTCTTATTCATCAGGTATTTAGTAGCTATCCCCTGTTCCTGGATAGCAAAGACATATCCATCTAGCTGAAATGTAATGTACCTACTGCAGGTCCAAGAAAGTCACTCTTCCTACCAATGCTGTTGTTGCCCTCTAGTTACGGGATATGTACCCATGCATTGCTTTTGACTGATATGATACCTGCTTCTCATCCAAGGTTCTGCTTAGATAGGCCAGTCCGGCCTCCATTGGGTTGCATGAGACAGTTGTATTTAGAGAGTACCTACCAGCCGTTCTACTCCAACTATGAAGATATTACTTTCACTTTTTGATTATGCATGGAATGTACTCATTTCTTTCTTTACTGTTCAGCTGGTGTTGTCTTATACAATGCGACACTCAAAGGCTGTTTGGACTGACCTCATGCTTCTACCGCACTCACTTATCTCACATAAATCTTATCAGTGTTGTTGTTAACGTGGAACTTGCCAGTATTAGTAAGTAACAATCTAATTTTTATGTCTTGACTGCGTATCTCGTTGAGTTTCTAGTCCAATATTGCAAATGTTGATACTAGCACTGACAATGCAAAAGCATTGTGACATATGGTTTTGTTAAGTGCAGGACATTTTGCGTTCTATATTTTCCGGAGTCTACAGAAGCACTCTAGTCACAACACCAGCGTATGCAAAATTCTCAGCGATTCCGAGGTACTTGTATCGTTCATCATTAAAGACTGGGGAAATGGGAAGATAGGAAGCCATAGAGATAGGTAACCGTAGAAATAGAAAGCTGTTGATGCACATGTTTTCTGGTAGACAATATTTCTTCGACTAACATGTTATGTATGTATATATATATATATTATTATGTGTATGTATGTTTGTATCTATCTATCTGTATCTATCTATCTATCTATCTATCTATCTATCTATCTATCTATCTATCTATCTATCTATCTATCTATCTATTTATTTATTTATCTATCTATCTATCTATATATCTATCTATCTATCTATGTGTATGTGATTTTGCGAGTGTGAGTATTTAAAGCGACCTGTTTCTCATCAAATTGGTTTTTTCTTCCTTTACCAAGAAACCGATATCATTTTCATATAAACCCCCTTTTATATATTGCACCTCTTTGACAATCAGTCTTCTGATCTTATAAACTGAAATTTTGGACATTTTGATAAGTTCTAATTAATATTAAACTGGTTGGATACATCTATTTATTTATTTAAATCAAGCAATCTACACGCTACACACATTATCTTCACATGTCAACAAGCTATTCTTTGCAATTTTTTCACTCTTCATTGAGAGAAAATATAATTTCAGGACGACAACCATTAATTTCCTATTCATTTCTCGTTGAACATCAGCTTTTATCAATTTAAATAGGAGCATGTAATTGATTTCCTTACAAAGCCAATATTAATATAACTGTCAAAAGTGCTTGTTTACTGATTTGTTTATTTTTTTATTCAATCAAATTCAAAATAAAATATCAAGTATTATTTGAGTTTTGTTTTGATTTCTTTAAGAATAACGTCATTTATATCAACATTTACATTTGAACATAATCCAAAGATTTCTATTTTGGTTTTCAAATTCATTCCATGTCTAAATATTCAAAATGACATCGAGTGAAAATATAAAACTATTTGCTTTATCTTTTAAAGTCACTTTTGATATTGATCAATACGTAATGTAGATAGATAGATAGATAGATAGATAGATAGATAGATAGATAGATAGATAGATAGATAGATAGATAGATAGATGTGCGTGTGTGTGTGTATGTATGTATGTATGTATGTATACTTCTAAGTAATATAAGCTGAAAGTTATTCTAATCTGAGTTTAAGTCGCTGCATTTCTTAAATACCTTATTTAAATACTTTATCGAAGATTCAGCGAGCGACATGAGTTACGTAGCGAAAATGTGTGTGTGT
>NC_068981.1:71016316-71021184 GCF_001194135.2 Octopus bimaculoides
AGTTAGGAAGGTAGGTAGGCAGGCAGGCAGGTAGGCAGGCAAGGCAGGCAAGCAGGCAGGCAGGCAGGCAAGCAGGCAGACAGGCAGGCAGGCAAGCAGGCAGGCTGGCAGGTAGGTAGGTAGGTAGGTAGGTAGGTAGGTAGGTAGATATGTACATTTGTACGTACGTAGACATACAGGTAGACACATTGGTTGATTGAAGTGTGAAGAAGAAAACAGACATTCATATATAAGATGATAGGTAGCTTGATGCAGAAAGAGTCGAGACTAACAATGAAAAAAAATTATAAACAGACAGAAAAGGATGTGTCAACTCAATAAATGGAAGGTATAAGTGAAGATTTATAAACAATCAAATCTTATTGCTCCACTTATGTGTTTTGTGTCTTGTCCAGGTCTTTCAGGCCCAAAAGCCTTACAAAATGCTGAAAACCGCTATATGAGAATTTGTTTATCTTAAGAAGTGTGTGCAACTATGTCGCAGACATCACGAATTAGTTTTTGAAAGACTTCCACATATTGAAATGAGTTACCCTGCAACTGACCAGCCTTCCGATCAGAGGGAATGTTGGCCTGCTCGCGTAGCTAGAGGTTGGGGGGGCATCATCAGAAAGGTAAAAAGCTACAAGTGCATCGTAACCAGTGATGTATAACAACATTGTGATGCATGTTTGTATGTGTAAAAAATTATGAACATGGCTGTCCAATACGTGATATACAAGGTGGTATCAAAAGGTTCCAGGACTAGTTATATTTAACAAAAAAATAACTTATTTACCTAAGTTTTGACATAATCTCTTTCGGAATAGTCACCTTGCGCAGCAATACACCTGTCCCTGCGTTCCTACCACATTTAGAATCCGGTCTGGAAGTCGTTTTCCGTAAGCGAATCGAAGACCTTTTGCGATTCGTTCTGGATCTTGAGATCGGTGTTAAAACGGTGACCTAAAAGCTACATTTTCATCTTGGGGTAGAGATGGAAGTCCACGGGTGATAAATCTGGTGATTAGGGCGGGTGTGGAAGCGATACCATGTTGTTTTGGCCGAGAAACTCACAAGTGAAGAGGGCTCAGTGACAGAGTGCATTGTCCTCATGAAGAATCTAATTCTTCGCGCTCCATAGATCCATTTGCTTTGGCCGAATATCCTCCCAAATGCTTTAAAAAGTCACAGTTGAACTCTTGATTGACGGCCTGGCACTGGGAGCCGTATTCTCGATGCACAATACCGTATTTCTGGGATGGCGCTCGTCGAATTCCAGGGACCTTCTTCCACTTTTGAAGCACCCGTGCCACTCGAAACATTGCGTACGATCCATTGCCTCGTCGTCATAAGCTTGCCGAACTATGTTCAATGACTCTGCAGTAAACTTCCCAATTTTGACGCAAAACTTCACGTTGGTTTTTGTTCTTGTCCATTAAAAAATCGCAAACTACAACATACACGTGATCACAAAAGAACAAATTTCACAACTTGTGAAGTAAACACAGCAATGTCACTCGGCACACTGCCTCATGAAGGTCACTGCTAGCTCTCATTGCGCACCTAGCTGTGTGCTGCCATCTGTTGGTGCGCTAAGAACTAGTCCGGGAACTTTTTGATATCACCTCATATTTCAGTAGTATGATAATTTATTCATAATTTGTGTATTACATTTTTTAAATATACCAGCCATTGCCTCATGCACTCGATTGCTAATTTATTTTAATTCTACTTGCAATGCCTGGTGAAATGGCTAGTGATTTGCATGATGTAACGCACGAACACTGAATAAATTGCCATGCTTTTGAAATATATGTCGCATGTATTTTTCTGTCATTTTCTATCCATTTCTCATTATCAATTTTCTTTATCACATGGCATTATACACAGCTAATGTTAAGACTGAGATCTTATATATATAGTTGGATGATGTTAGTATGTTCCTGATTGAATAGTCCAAATCACAAAGATCTATAGTTGATATGGATTTTTGATAATTTTGACCATGGAAAGCACTTTACACAGTACAGTATATTTGTATAAAAGAAGCCGCAGGAGAACCGTTTTGTTATGCCCTATATACCACGAAGAAGCGTGCAGTGTGATAACATGTGTTTCCTCGCCAAAACAACGAGCACTTAGATATAATGAGAGTTTTTGCATCTGGTTTGCAAGATTCTTTTTGAGAATTCGTGTGTTGAAACAAATTTTGTGTCTAGGGACAGTAATTATGCCAATATTATTAACACACGCACTGTGTTAGTAATATTGGTATAATGAGAGCGCTTTTAGGACAATCATACTAAACGGAGTTGTTTGTAAAGCTTGTGCCCTACACTCGTCAAGTGGGCACGTAATGGATTTATGTTGAACACAAGTAAACTTGAGTTTTGCGGAAATCCTGCCTACAAAGCCTTTCGGGATAAGAAAAGATATTTGACAAATATATTACCATTATTAAGAGTTAATAGGACAAGTGTAGTGATTCAGTTTCCAGAGTAGAAAAGTTATATCTTCTGCTAGAGTCTGGGGATTGATTTCAGAAAAGAAATGAGAGCTGCCAGCTTTGACAATTCCCATAACGTGTCCAGTTTATGAGTGTAATACTTGAGTTTACATGATAATCATAGTCATAGGCATCGTTTCTTAATGATCGTCATTAAACTCTGTGTGTGTATATATATATATATATATATATATATATATATATATATATATATATATATATGCGTATATTCATGTGTGCATGTATATATGTGTTTATGTGTGTGTGTGTGTGTGTGTGCATCAACAGTCCCATATCTTTTCACATCCAACAGATATATCTTCAAGTATAAAAATCATGTAGAATGCATCTATGAAGTTGCTATTATGTATACAATTAATTGTATATTTTATGTCATCTTTCTTTCATGCATATATATCGACAGACACATATGAGTGTGTTACGCACCATGATTATTTTTATACATGCATTTGCATACCCGCTCTTGTGAGTATCCACACTCAATGTGTACGGGCATCGTACCTGTAATTTACCACGAGATCGTGCGCTACTGTATATTTGCGTTTATGCCTATGGAAGCATGTACATTAGTAGCCAGGTTTCAACTGTTCGTTTGCGTTTAATTCACCTATATATCAAATGTTTGAGCTTTTGTTATCCTACTTCCATATGCAAGTGTATGAATGACAGAGTCAGTGTGTGTGTGTGTGTGTGTGTGTGTGTGTGTGTGTGTGTGTGTGTGTGTGTGTGTGTGTGTGTGCCTGTGGGTATGCATTTTTTAGCCAGCAGTCTCATTTCAGTTGTTTGCACGTATATGTGTGTATAGGCGTGTATGTGAATGATGCTGTTTACAAACTGCTTAACGCGGTCACCGACCTGTCCAACTCTAAAACACTCCCTGTATATTAAACTGATTATAATTCCTCCAACTTCTTTTGTTATTCTTTGTCTCGCCATTTTCAGCCTCAACCTCTCCGTTCTCTTTTCAACTACAATTTCGCTCTCCAACAATCGCTACCGTACGCATGCACTACAACAAATTTTCTACTAACTTATCTTAATAATCCTGTGTTCCCGCACCCATTTCCAAAAACTGACGTTGTATGAAGCATCAAAAATTCTTCTCTAACGATGTACGAACGTAAGAAATTATAGACTTTATGAAAAAATACAATTTCTGCCACCGTGGACCACGAATGGTCTCCCTGCATTTCGTTGTTTTACCCATCTACGTATGTGTACATGTGTGTATATGTCTATATGTATGAACACACACGCATAATAGTGAAGGTCAAGCAAACATGAATATTTATGCGTCATTTAGATAAGCTCGCTATCTTCATGTACTGTCACAAAATTCTGTTATTTATTCTTTATCAAGTTATTAGGATGGTCAAAATCGCTATGCTATGACAGTCGAACAAAGAGTTGAACCTTTGCTTTCTATTTAATCATGTTCCTTTCATTTGAGTTCCACTGGTTTAGAGTTATACTTTCATTTCTCTGAGATCGGTCAACAATTTATAACTGTAATTAATATGTTACAAATTATTTATTCTCCTTCATATAACATTGGTATTATTCTCAGTTAGTCATTATTATGTATAAGCATGAACGATACATAGCCTCCCACCGAGTGAAAGTAATTGGCTTCAATTTCATCACTAATTCTTTTGAGGAAAAAACATGGATTTCAGTCCTGTTTCTTAATTCTATAAATGTTTTGCTCTGCTTAATTAAGGGATAAATCGGAGATAATTTGTCGGGGAAATGTATAGAAAACCGCATGATATTAGATATGTACTTTTAAAAATAACTGTTTCCTCAATTGTTTCTTTCCCATGTTCACTTGACTCAAAGACAGTCTGAGTATATGAAAACTGAGCCAAGCTCTATCGTCTACATATATGTTCACGCATCAAACATTCGTGAGATATATTGGTGTCGTAGATAGTTACATGCAGCAGATATCACAGAACTCATATCTATAGAAATTGGTAACATTTCATAGAAAATATAAATTGATTCCATCAGTTGCCTTTGTAGCGTACCTCCCCCTATCTAGAACTCTATTATACACACTGAAGCGAAGACATGTTACGATACAGGTAGAGAAATTTGAAAAGACAACACGAAACCGGTTATTTCTCCAAATACAATGGTTATATACCCAAAATTTATAACATTTTTCTGATATAACAATTTAAATATATATTTTAACCATGTAACACAAGCCTTCTGTAGTTTTTTCACTCTTGTTTATCTTTTATACATATATATATTGTTGTACTTGGGGATGGTCATATTGCCAGTTTAGCCAATAAAAACACACGCACTGTATATTTGGTGTTAATTTGCTTCAGCTTTATATTACATTAAT
>NC_068981.1:71021839-71022884 GCF_001194135.2 Octopus bimaculoides
GAATCACGGCCCGGCATCGATGCCACAACATCACAACTAGTGATCAGCACTGCCACACACAGCCTCAACTCACTTCTTTCACATACAGACTCATACTAATGTGTACTAAAGAACTGGTATAAATGCTCACGTGTTATTGACTCTCTTTCTATCTGCTGTAATAATACAGATACACATACATGTATCACTCACATACACACTTTTCTTTGTATGACGGCCTGTCTTTGATTATGTTATTATATGTCGCATTCACACTCTCACACAGACATACATCTTTAACGCCACAATAAATATCTCTGTTATTCATCTTATACGGTTGTGGTCTTTCATTACTGCTCATCTATGTTATCGTAGTATAACATATTATTTGTATATCATCTCTGATATATATTATTTGTGTGTTCGACCGTGTGACACGTTTAAATAAAAGGAGTCCTCTGTTTTTCCATTCGTCACCATTTCTCCTTTTTGAGTTCGCACGGTCGTCCTTACATATATATA
The DNA here is from genome assembly GCF_001194135.2 of Octopus bimaculoides. Classification (NCBI taxonomy): domain Eukaryota; kingdom Metazoa; phylum Mollusca; class Cephalopoda; order Octopoda; family Octopodidae; genus Octopus; species Octopus bimaculoides. The sequence goes on from NC_068981.1 coordinate 71,022,341, forward strand.
TATATATATGTAAGGTGGGTATGGGTGTGGGTGTGTGAGTGGGGGTGTGTGTGCGTGTGTGCGGGTGGGTATAGTTAATATATTATGGTTATAGAAAGATCCATTAGGAAATCTTGATGTATATAGGGAAAACAATTTTTGGCAAGGCATTTTTACGCTGTAAACCGGGCGGTGTACGTCACTGGATTTGATTTGATTTGTCTGTTTACATTCTGAAAGAAAATAACGATGGTAGGTTGCGTACCGTCGATTATTCTTTCACCCTCTTTGATGATGTGTGTGTTTTGCTAATAATGGTAGTTTTGGTGATGGCAATAATGCGACCCTAAAGAGATGGAGTATCCAGCAATTTATAATTTGTAATTTGTAATATGTTGTAATATATTACAATATTTTATGAGACATCTTATGATGTGGTTTATTTATCCTGGATACCCTATTGAAATGTGCATAGGTTTGGCGTATTGTGGTTGTTTCTGCTATTATAATTGTTGCTGCAATAAAGTATCTTCAATGCATCGATTTTGAGCTCCATCTTTTAAGA
>NC_068981.1:71023517-71028749 GCF_001194135.2 Octopus bimaculoides
TCAAAAGAACAATAACAAAAAAACAAAAAAACAACAAAGTGAGGACGTGATATGGATAGTATTATTGGACGCTCAGGAAAGGAAAGAGAGAGTGTATGACGTTTCGGGCGTAGCCCTTCGTCGGAAAGATGGAAAGTTCGGAGAATGGAAGAACGGAGAAAGAGGAAAATGATACCGATGCCCACGATATATATATATATATATATATATATATATGTGTGTGTGTGTGTGTGTGCTGTGACGTAAGACAGATAGTCTCTTGTGTTTTATTAATTAATGAATTATGTAACAGTCATTAATATGCACAATTGTTATGACTCCACACATTTATATTTTATTGACGCGACGCTGTTAATGTCCTAATAGACATTAGGTATGCACAAGCACATATACTGAGATATAAATAGATGATATTTGAACAATAAAAATGTACATGAGACATCAACCAGAAAATGAAAGATGAAGTTAATCATCTGAAATTTTAGTTGCACTGTGCTCTGGAAAGAAAATTTTACTATGTAATCTTAAAAGTACATAATTGATTTAATGACGCAATCTTTTATGTTGCTGAAATATATCATGTACCTTCAAATATGTGTTACTTCCAAACTAATCTGCAACCAATTGTCAAGCTTAGAAAGAGCACAAGGTTTTCTCGTTTACCACAACTCCCTAGAATTTAACTTTGGATCGCAGGCAATAGCAATACATTTCTTCAGTCAAACTTATCTTAGACATCAGCGACAAGTAATAAATCCCAAGTCTAAGCGCCTGAAGTTGAAGCTTAAGGGATTAGAACTCTAATCTTGTTGTTTTCAAATACCTGTAGTGTATATATTTCTTCATATAAAGCCACCGTTTAAAGTTTATCATGCAGATGACAAGCCAAAGAGAGACTTTCTGTGTAGCTGCTTTACTTATTAGCAATAGCAGCTAAATATGCCTCAGATCACACAATAACGCCTTAAAGAAACGAAGGTGAATGGTGTAATTCATTATGTATCCAAAATAAATACAAACGCTTTTTATAATAGGGCTGGTTGCTCCGTGAAATCTGAGCTGCGGCTAAACAAGCTTCAATCATCCACAGAAAAAACATTCTCGATCACTAATTAATGATAAAATGACAAACGAAATAACATTAAATAAAAAGGCTGCATAAAGTTTATTGAAACATTTCTAAATTGCTGAAACTATCTCCTTCTATTTAATGTTTCTGTTCGAAAGAATAAGTCATTTCACATTTTAGGGGAATACCGTAATATATCTAATGTAAAAGTAAGTTATCTAGTGGTGAAAATAATCATTTTATCAAAATGCACGTTCATCTATCCACACTTTAAGACGCAATAGGTTAGATATATGTAGATAAACAAATTAGTGCAAAGTACAAACCACCGATATTCATCGCATAAATTAGAATCTATCAGTATTGATCAAACACAAATCATGAGATTCTATTACTAGTTCACACATCATTTGTTATTATTTACGGCAATATCAGGCCGTGACCAAAGTTGATACTGATCTAAACGACATCCATACGTATGAAGACTTCATCATTTGCGTAGGAATGTTTTGTGTCCAGTTGTGAAACTTTGGTACTGGAATAAGGGATTATGGCTTAGAGCACTGCCTGCAGGTCACCACTAGACAAGGTGTGGTACGGTTTTTCAATCGGCATTGCTTTAAACACTAGCAATGAAACAGGCCTGTAAGAAACCTACTTCTCAGGAGCTGGAAATGCAGAAGAAAACTCAGTGAAGATTATCAAGTTTCTGGCTATTGATTTCAATCATTGAAGATGTATATTTTTTTAATATTTTCTTCTCTGCTAAGTTTCTGCTCTTTATGACATTTCTTGGTCCTGGTCATGAACACGGCACCGGACATGGTTCGTGCAAGGTATAAAGGTATATTTATGTGCGAAACACTTCGAATCCAATCAGTTATAAACTGCAATATAACTTTTTAAAAATCACTTAAACTATCCTCGTAAGAAAACGAAAGCAAAATAACAATTTCGGGAGTATTATTCTACGTATGAACAACAAATCCTTTGACTGTGCTGAATGAAACTGATGCGAGAATGAAAGTGGTACTTTTAAAAATGCCTGGGTCAATCTTTTTGAAGTCTTTAATACACATATATCAACCTACTCCAGCAAAAGAAAAAAGAAAAAATGCTTTTAAAACAGTTTACTGTTACGTAAATTACGAGCAATTCACAGTGATCGTTTTTGATATAATGATATATTACAGCATAAAGCTATAGATTTCTGTCGTGACTGCATATGTAACCTAATTAAAATTTATTACAGATATTCACAGCTATGACCAGTTGTAAATGTGATACAATTTTACATTGAACAAAAAAACTATCCATAGTTCATCGAACAATCTTTGTCTGTCTACGATGAAATTGTATAAACAAACAGACGTTTACGACTGACTTATGTATTAAGTTAATTCGTGTTAGTTTACAGATGTAGTGGCGATTCAGACCTATGGGTTTACTCTGTAGTATATCATAGAACTGTTTCAAAGCAGATCATTGAAGGAAACTGAAAACAACGTAAAACAGATTGCTTAAAGGCTATCATCTATTTGGAAAACAAGTGGGAAAATTCTATTTAATCTTTTCTCCATTTGTGTAGAACAGCAGCAACAACCATTAAGTTCAACTATGGTAAGATCTCGTATATGTAATATAAAGTATCAAAGATCTTCCATTAACTGAGATTATCCATGCAGTTTTGGTTGTCTATGCGTTTAGGTCTCATAACTTAGCTGCGCTATAAATTTGAATCGCTAAATTAAGCATCGAAATTTGAAATAAAAGTATCCAATAGGAATGACTAAAACCCTTCAAGGGTTGTGCTCTAATAGTTAAAACAAATAGAAGATTGAAAGGTGAAAAAATTTTTAGCATGTGAATAATAGTCTGTAATATGATAATCGTATTAACAACTCATCTCAGATATTAAGATATTTAAGAAAATCGAACTAATTAGTGCTTCCATGATTTCTGCTACGGCCTTTGCGCAAAACATCGCTTTAATCTTCTGGAAATTTAACTTCTCATTAAATAATGAAAGACATCATTACTGATGATCAGGAAATTGGTGTGGTTATATATGTATATATCTGTGTGGTAATTCATGACTAATGTCTGTGCATGTTAATATGTACCTGTGAAGAACGACATATTTCTCGTCATTATTAATTTGTAAACAGAGAAATCAAAATTTTAAAGTTCTAATTGTCATTAGATATCGAAATAGATTTTATTTGCAACCAATTTAAAACAAACTAAAAGTGCTTATAGAAATATTTCTAGTTAGGAGTACTTTGTATATACTAATCAAGAAATTTTCTATATTATCTATCAAACATAGTTGGGGCAAACATTGAGATGTAACGTCAAACATTATGCACTTCATTACTCTGTCAGCACAAAAATCAAAATGAGCTCAATGGTTATTTTCAAGAATACAGCAGATATACTAGGATATTGCAACACCTCAGTTGCAATATATACTCGTATATATGCTGCATTGAATTTAGTGACCACTAACAGAGATTGGTATATTATAAGCCAGATGTCTTCTGTATTCCGGAGATCACTTATTTGTGTGCAGGATAACCAAATTTTCTCACCCAATACCTAAACCTATATTTTCGGTGTACATTTGTGGGTAAGACCATTCTCACACGCTAAAGACAAAAACATCTTCGCAAAACACTCAATTTTTCCTCTTTCCAAACAATATTTGCGTTTGGCATAAAGAATCACTCATTAAGCCCACTGCAAATATATTTACCTCAATTAGTACCCGGTGTGAGACACGTTGAGAACATTATTACCAAGGTAAGCATCTAGTATACCATAAAGTGTGTCCATGGCTAAGCATCTGGCGTACCCACGTGTATACTGCATACTTTGCTAGACACGCAAGAATAATTATCCATTCTGGATGCTTACCTAAGCATATTTATTTATGCCAGATGCTTCGCAAGGGAATTCTTTATGATTTTGCAACCGCTCCATTCATATAAATCTCTGCTTGATTTGAAGATACCATAATGTGATATTTATTTGCAGTAACAAAGCTGAATAAAACATTGAACAACAGAGAAATAAACGATGGCTCTGAAACCTGCCGCATGCGTACCTCACTGAGTCCTTGAGAATATTCTTGACACCTCTTTAATCGTAGCCACTAGCTCAGCCTTGGTATTGCAGGCAGAGCACCCCACACATAGGATTACAATCAAGGGAACTACGGGGCCAGAAATTGGGGCAGGGATGTCGTACAAATTCTCCGACAAACACGTCTGTCTCTTTCCGGAGGAATGCCAAGGAGCCGAATCCTGCTGTCACACATATGGCCTTCTCGTAGTAACCTTCTCCAGCCAGGGTTTGACAACACTCTCCAGCAGCTTCACGTAGCCGTCTGAACAGAGCCCAAGGACCTATTCCCTGATGTGGGACGGCATGACTAACTGGAAACACACCCAGTGACCATCCAATTAGGGATAACTCGGTTTTCATGATACGTAGGGCATTACATGGATTGCTGGAGGGTCACCTGTTGTTCTTGAGGTTCGGCAAGCAGCCCTGGCAAAAGCTCTATTTTATCTGAGAAGAACCAGATGATTCACCTCATTCAGGAGTTTCTTTGCTTTCGTAGAGCAGTTCTACTTGACTTCGGCTGTATGAGTGGTAGCGAAGGTCGCCATTGAGGGGCAGCTTCATAGTGGGGACTCCAAATGACAGCTCTCTTGCCAAAATCAGATGACCTTGCTTGTAACTTCCATCACTTTGTCCTGCAGTTGTTGGACGAATCTTTGTGTGTGGATACGCTTCCTGATGTCCACGGCTTCGTAATCACCGTTGCAGATGTCCCCGCTGCATCGAACAGCTATAAACGCGTTCACAGAGCATTGAAAAGCAGTCGTGATATCGGTATTTTGATACACGGCTCGAGTCATCATGATACAGGTAACTCTTTTCCAATATTTAGATGGGTTTTAATCGTCCAAGCCAGCTAGCTTTTTCTCAACTTCGACATTAATCGTCATGCTTTCCAACGCCGTTGACTGTTCATTTATAATTTAAGCTGTTTCTGAAAAAAGGGAGACATAAAAAATTGTCAAATTTAATCCAAACACACTGTATTTCCATTCTTTGCAAAAAACACTTTTACATGTATATATATATATATATAT
>NC_068981.1:71028838-71034459 GCF_001194135.2 Octopus bimaculoides
GACGTTTTTTTGCTTCTAGACAACTTGCTTTTACATACCATATCAAATAATAATAGTGCATATTTTACTAGGCTTGTATTAGAAAACCACAAACAAGAAAATTTGTGATAATCGTCACTAAAGAAATGTCTATTGAAAAGACACTCGACATAGAAATTACAAGATATTTATGATTTATCGGGCGTAATTTACAAAATTATTCTTAGACTGGAACTAATTCCATTTTATATGATGCAATTAGGAAAATTAAATGCTCGGTCTGTCTTTTACAAAATCATAAGTTAAAGGAAATCCATGCCATCTTTCCTTTCTAAAGTCAAATCTAATGGAAAACGTCTGGAATACAGATTGTGAATGTGCATGACACTTCAGAAATGTGTAACATAAGAATGCAGTGAGTGATTTATGTTTTTCTTCAGGTATTTTTACTCGAACATTGCGTGTTGATTCAGTTTCATTATATTCCCTCATTTTATCCGAGACAGTAATTTCGTTCTTTGGATTTTATCTTAATAAGATACAGTTTTGTGATTGAGGAAAATCAGCGTATAAATAATACATAACTACGGACAAATTATTGTTTCTTGTTTAATTTAAAAGCAAGGGATTTAATGAATATCATCTAAGATTATAAGGTTAAATATGATTTTGTATTTGTATTATAGTGAATGATATGGAATAGATATTTAAAATTTCTGTTGATTAGTTATGAGAACTGGTTTCGATCGCTTGTTTCAGTTCACTTACATGAATAACATCTTGAAAAAAGCATCATTGTCACAACACCCACACTGCTCATCAAGCTACAATATAGATCGTAAAGCAATTCAGTCGACGATATGTTTCCTTTAAATGTGTATATCTGCATCAAAGTTTAGTAACGTATATTCATTAGACGAACTCCTAACCATTATCAGTTTCAATGAATTCACTTTTCCATAATTCAATAAAGTTCTACTCAATTACTTACTTAGATTAAGAGAAATGTTAATACATCATTCAACGATTAGATTAGTTAGCTATGCAGTGTGTGTGTGTGTGTGTGTGTGTGTGTGTGTGTGTGTGTGTGTGTGTGTGTGTGTGTGTGTGTGTGTGTGTGTGTGTGTGTGTGTGTGTGTGTGTGTGTGTGTGTGTGTGCATTTTACCTTTATGCCTGAATTTGATTATTGCTTTTTTTATTATTACTACTAATTGCCATTTTTAAACAAACCATGACAGTATATCTAACAGGCTTTATTTTGAGAAATAAGCATAAAATATTCGTTACTAAATATACACACATATTTAAAGGAATCATATAGTCGACTGAATTTGTATTGTACTTTGATGAGCAATGCGGACGTTGTGACAATCATGCTTTCTCGAAGATATTATCCATAAGAGTGGACTGAAACAAGTTATCGAAACCTTTTCGCATAACTAATCGACGGAAGTCGATATCACTCACTGCAATCCAAATACAAAACCATATTTAAACTTATAGTCTTAGATGAAAGTAATTAACGTTTAGACAGCTTCAGCTGCATAGAGACGAGCCTGCATCACTGTAACTTCAGGCATTTGCAAGTAGAGAGGGGAGAAAAACGCACTTTGTCACGTCACGTTGCTTAGGTTAAAAAGTATCTTCCATTTTTTTATTTCAGTTACTTTCTTGTGCCTTTCTTTCAATGAATATGTGCTACATACATTGTTTTATAGTAGCATGTTATATTTCATTGCCAATTTTATATTACAGTGTATACATTTAGATGATAAATCATATATTGTTACGGAGATTTACTTGCATAGCAAGTGACCTGATCTGAGATCGTGTGCTGGAACGAAAACAATTGCAGCGTTGAAGGTGTTTATAAGTCATTTAAAATAACACACAAAGACCGTTAGATTCACTTCAACATTCAAATTTGGAGATGCAGCACAGAATTTTGTCAGTGAACAGGTCGCGGTCTAAAAGCGACGAAAATATTTTGACAAATTAAATTTAAATGTTGAAGTGAATCTAACGGTCTTTGTGTGTTATTTTAAATGACTTATAAACACCTTCCACGCTGCAATTGTTTTCATATATATGTTGTTAAATCAAATATATGCTGTTAAAAGTGTCTCATTTCCCTTTCCTTACAGACTTCCACATCATTTGGAGCATGGGTGACTTCTAAAAATATGTAGTAAACCCAGATAACTTTGTTACATTTGTGGCGCGTCTGTGTTTGAGAAATGAGAGAAACATTACTGAGTTAGCCAAAAAACATCTTGGTGTAAAATTAGGAGCCCAACATGAGAAGTAGGCCCCTCATAAGGCCTGCTCAATTTGTGTTGTATAGCTAAAACGATGGACAAAATGTACAAAGAAGTCTTCGTTTAAGGATTCCAATAATATGGAGAGAACCTGAAAATAGCAATGATGACTGCTACATTTGCTCATGTAAGGTGCAGGTACACAAGTGGGGAAATAATTGTTGATCTAAAACTCCCATCAGCATTGCGATCTGTTGCCTATTGACCAGACGTTCCAATCCTATCACCATCAGGAAATCTTGAACACACATACTTGAGTTCTAAGTCAAATGGCTGAAATAGCAACGAGGCATTAGAATGTAAAATGAGCATTAAAATTCATTTCCTTAGGGGGACAAGCACATTAAAATGGCCATAAGCAATACTTTTTGATCCGTATACTGCTTCAATCTCGAATAGAGATTTTCAAGGGACTGGTTTCCTAGTTACAAAATCAGTGATTGTATGACACTGCATTTTCTATATATTACAAGCGAGGTAAACTGTTGCCATGCCTGACAACGAGTACCCACTACAGAGGAAACCCAATATGGATCGAAACCACGCGGTATGGTGGTTCGAAGCTAGAGTGGTAGGAGTTATCTATCTTCCGCGTGCAATAAATACCAAGTGCGGGAAGTGCACCGAATAAACCAGCTAGAGGAGATGTCTTCCTGGGGTTAAATGGCCGTATCATCGTCTCTTAGAGGGAAGCCACATTAAAGTGACCATAAGCAATACTTAAAATCTAACAATTCTACCGAAATATTTTAAGAACTTTCTCTTCATAAGACTACAAACTCATTTCAATCTTATATAAAATATCACTGAAAATAGTAACATTATTCGATTGCTAGAAGCAATATATTCGTGCAGCCGTTAGTGCAGTGGAAAAAGTACTTTGTGGTACTTGTTTTGAGTTTGTAAGATTTGAGTTAAAACTCTGCCGAGGTTAACTATGCCTTCTATCGACTAAACACTTCCACCAAAGTTCTGGCTTTATTTCAGAAATTTACATGCAACAGTTAACGCCATTAACGAACTCGCTTGGGTTTGGGATTTATTCGTACCATATTATTTGACACAAAATCTATTTATTCCATGATTATTTTCATTTTATTGCTGTTACATCTTGTAGAGTTTGGCTTCATCTATGCTGAGATATTAATATATCAATAAGATACGCTAGCTGTATCAAGCAACCGATACGGAAAGAGTAGAAAATATATCAAAACCCATTTGAGAAATTAATTCATCGTTCAGTTTAGCTTACATGTATTAAATAGTAAAAGTGATAGTTGTGAGAGCTAATAAGGCAGTTGCAACGAAGAATCTATAGTGAAGCCCTTCACTTAGTAAGGTGAATCTAGGACTATGATACAATTGAGATTAGGTACATTTTTCTTTAACTTTCATGAGTAATGGACCATGAATTTAGAACTGTAAACTACCAAATATATTGTCATATATACTTGTAGCTGTATGGACCAAGCTATTATGATTTACTATTAACGCAAGCAGAATAAGTGTTGTAAAATAAATTATTAATACATTGATCTGCAGACAAATTGCTCATATTAATAAATAAATCCGCAATAGTTCTATTATTGAAATGGTGGTTAAGTGTCAAAAGATATAACTAATTAATAATCTGGCTATTTCAATTGTACGCAAAGATCTATATTCAAAATAGATGATATATAGACAGTGTAAATAGCATATGTTTTCAAACACTTAACAGCTTAAGTAAAGATAAATATATTCAGCGAAAATACGTACCTAGTTTTGATCATCTCATGTTACGTTTCACTCTCTTGTTCATGAAAAGAGAATTGTTGGCTTATTTAATACATGATTAGTTTATTTTGAAATCAAGCGATTTTCATCGAATCTTACAAGTTCGAAGGTTTTACTTGGAATAAACTAACATTTAGAGAGCAACTCCATAATTGCCTATTTGTAATGATAAGTATTTGTAGTGTGTCGCAATTTTAAATTGACCGCATAACTCGATGAAGTAGGAAGAGCAATTAAGGTGATTTAGAGAGAAACCTTTACAAATCGAAAACTGCAGATAAATGTAAGAATGAACTATAATTATCAGTATTCACTATAGACAAGAAATTAACAATTTAGATATGTTCGTTTTGCTGTCTATGAATAGCTATAGTGACTAATAAATACAAAGATATACCAAATAGATTCACATCCAGAGACAAGTACATAGACATTCATAAATTCGTGCTCAACTATAGATAGGTTTACGTTGAGAGTGCATATATATGTTGCATGGATTTTCTCATGCTCTCAGATTTTCTTTATTTCTTGTATTATTAAAATGTTAAAAATCTTTAAAATGTGACAAGTGTTTTCTACTATAGCCTCAGGCCGCCCAAAGCCTTGTGAGTGGATTTGGTAGGCGGAAACCGAAAGAAGCCCATCGTATATATATATGTGTGGGGGGTGTCTGTGAGTGTGTGTGTGTGTGTGTGTGTGTCTTTGTGTCTGTGGTTGTTACCCTACCGACGTTTGAAAACCGATGGTGGTATGTTTATGTCCCCCGTAACTTAGCGGTTCGGCAAAAAAGACCGATAGAATAAGTACCAAGCTTACAAAAAATAAGTTCTGGAGTCGATTTGTTCGACTAAAAGGCGGTGATCCAGCATGGTCTCAGTCAAATGGCTGAAACAAACATAATAAAAGAAACTGATGTGTTTTCTTCTATTAAAAGTACATTTAATGAAAATGGAAATTACATTTAAAAGTAAATTGAAGCCATTTTGACTTTAAATAAATATTTCCATAACGATGAAACATTGACATACTACAGCAACTAGAAATTTATGACAAAGAAGTTTTGACGTGTATAATCCCTAAATGCTTTGGATGTAAATTCATTTTGTATAACTCGTCCAGCCTTTGGAATAAATTTTAATCAGAAATGGATACTTAAAATGGATATTTAAAATGGATATTTAAAATAATACAGTATTTAAGCTGCGGCCTCAGGTGAAACAGTCTTTGTTAAAAAGACGTAATTTATTTATTATTGACATGTTTTTAAGTTACGAAACAATTGGTTGTTATATTTGAATTTTTTTATTGCTAAATAAAATTTCGACTATTTCTCTGTCATTTATGACTTTATACACTCCTTATAGTTTTCTCTTTATCAAACTATATATTCTATATGGTTTGTAGAATGATACATTCAGGAGCTTTTTTTATGAGTACTGCCGGATTGCTTGAATCAATATACTGTGACTTAAATAGGTACATACATAGATGTATGTATATATATATATATAACATAGATGTATATATATATATATATATATATATAT
>NC_068981.1:71034686-71042668 GCF_001194135.2 Octopus bimaculoides
TATATATATAATGTATGTATGTATTAGGTTTGATAGTTTCAATAACAGGGATAGATTAATCATTTAGCATGCTGGATTAGATAAAAACAATGATTATGCAACTTCATGCAATATTCTATGAATCCCAAGCCTGTCATTTCATCGACACTTTCGATCAATGTTATACAGTTTCACATGGGTATGTATGGTTATAAATGCAATCAGTGGGAACGATTTATAATGCCGTAGCGAGAAAGTAACCATATTGAAATACCCAGAGAAATGTACAGAGTAAAGCGATCAAAAAGACAGAAATACATGTATACTACTAAACAAAATCCATTGTGACGCTCAAACCAATTGGCGTACATGAGATAAAAGATAGATAGTCTAGTAGGTTGTTTGTGAGAAGAGCAAATTTGAGAGAAATAAGCGCAATGATATCCACAAAGGGGCATTAATTAGGGGGAATGGTTGAGCCAACATTAACTTCAAAGAAAAACAAGTAATACGAGAGAGAAGAAAGAAGAGAATGAGAGGGAAAAGTCGATAGTAAAATGTAAATGGATTACGAAGAATAGAAAATAGAAGTAGTGACGTACAATCAAGAGGAATGAGTAACATCCAATGAAATACAATAGAATACCAAGTAAGCTCGGTCAAAATATAATAATACAATTATATAATACTATAATATATTGAAATAAAATAATTGCATAATCAAATCATTACAATATACTGAACAAGTAAATAATTACACAAGGACTATTGACTTATTAATTTTGCATCTCTTTAAAGTCCCAAACAAATTTTGCTAATGATGTATTCCGTAATTTGTGACTATTATTGAAGTAATATATGCGATCACTTTATCTCGACATGAAGTTTGACACTGAAGCACCCGATATAGTTGTATATTTTTTAGGGTGACAAATACACTATACAAATGGAACGGCTGTGTACTATTTTTGTCCGGAGACGCTGGTTGTTAAAAGGAAAATTATATCAACGTCTACAGTTATACATATTATCAGGTTTGGCAGGTAGTAAAGAATTATTAATTGTATTGTTACTCAAATTAATGTTATTAAGAGACTCAAAACAAACAGAAACAGTAGTGTTAGACCAAGATGCAATATTAACAGAGGTGCTAGAGCTAGACAAACTTCTAGAATAATTAGATTCAAGCACATAATTTCTAATATTAATTTCTTATCAATCATAGTGGCTATATTATTGTCTGCTAAATTAGGAATGATAGAATACGAAAATTTAACCGTGTGCCTGTTGAATAGTTTACATTTACTTAAACAGGGAAAGTGTTTTTCCAGTCCTCGGGAAAGGATTGCAGAAATAAACAAAGAGAAGAATATTCTGATTACGTGATCTACGCGACCCATTATTGTTTTGCGATGAGTATTTCAACTTGATACAGAATTAGGTTTCCCATTACTATTAAATATGTTTTTGAGTTTACAATTCTTACGTAGTTTAGCGTCCCTATTTATAATCCTATTACTAGTCTCAGCTGTAACAAGGTCGTTCGAACTGTAAGAGTCCGGATTTTACTTTAAGAGAAAAATTTTAAAGGTATTTAGATCATATATATCCTTAACCTGACGGTTTTTCTTACTATTATCATCTGGGATTATTGTTCCCACATTGAGTTTATAATTCTCACTAGAGTCACATGCATACCTGATCCTGTAATCAATAGTATTATAGCCGCAGTGATTTGTATTGGTATCACAATTAAAATTAGCAGTACCATTATGTCTAGACCATGGGGGGACAAAATCAACCAATCGTAAGTGGAATAACAACTACATTATTGTAAATGTGTTTTATTTTACCAGTGTATCAAGCTTCAACAAAAACCATGTTGTAGACATCCGCAGTGAGAAAATTTTTATTATAGGTAGAGAATGCAGATATTCTAGACAAGGCGATCCCAAACTATAGATTTCATCACATATATACATGCATACATATATACACGCATACTTACATATAACATACATACGCATGCATGCACGCACGCACGCACGCACACGGACGTACACATACATACATACATACATATGTGTGAATGTGTGAATATGTGTATTCTAATGACGACATTTTTTGAGGAAAGGTTATGCTGATGGTGAGCTGTGACCAAAATTATATTATTATTTCCTGTGTGAAAATCATTGATGTCGCATCATTCTTTATTTAGGCTTCATTAAGCATGGAAGAGGTATAGCGATTTATACTAGTACTGTAGTTATCGCTTCCAGGTAAATTAAATTTGAAGTCAATATAGATAGAATTTGATTTCAGAATGTTAAAGGACAAAACTAAATACTAATTCAGAATCCAACATTTTATTTGTTCGACTTCGAAGATTATCGAAAAGAAATCAATATCATGATTTGAAAAAAAAAACTTTATATTATTAACACAACCACTAATTGGCATTGTTAAAAGAAAACATACTTTCAGAGCTTTCAGAGAAAAAGTCAATGCCAATATGTATTACCAAAGATTATATATCTCACGTTGATGTTTTCAATCTAATGAACAAATAAGAAAAATCACAAGAATTAGCATGTAATTTTCTCTTGAAAATAAAGTGTCAAAAAGTATGTTTCCAGGAATTGATTTGTAATTCATTTGTAATTCATGCAGTACTTGTAATTCCTGTTGCTGCAAAAGTTTTATGGATAAATATAATGTTAGCTCTTTTTTAAGAACTGAACCAACTTTCTTGAGGTCATCTTGCCAAATTGTATTTTTTATTCTTTATTAACCTCTAAAGACATGGTAATTTGAACATAGCGTATTTTCTGAGATAGACTGAATGTTTATCCTGGTAATTTCTTTTCACATAATTTAACGCAACTGAAATCAAATCTATCGTATATTTCACAGAATACAATGTTTTTTTAATAGAAATGTTCTTTTTATAGCATATTCACCTTATATATGTAGACAGTGTTAACAGGTGGCGCTCATTTGAATGTAATAATCTATCATAATCTAAATATCAAGCTTTTGTAAGCTAAAAGTCACGAAGAAGTCTCGATTCAGTGCTAAAGTACTTAAAACATGAAAACGAGGACAAATGAATCATTATCGATTTCAAAAGACAGCATTCCAGTTGTTGGCTCACCTGAACTACATAATCATTGTGTTAGCGTGTAAGTCACCATGTATTCCAGGTAAACATGTTTTCTTAATGTAATCTTTAGGCAGAATCTGCGTGGCACTGTGTGTGTGTGTGTGTGACATAACTTGCCCATTGGACAATTCTCTAAACAGATTCCTCCTACCGAAATTCATTCATAAGGCTTCGGTCGACCAGAGTCTAAGACAGAAAACACTCAATATACAACTCAGCTGGATCGAATACAAAATTTCATTTTGTGAAATAAACATCTTAACTTCTCGGCTATGCATTGAAAACAATGTAATTCATAAATATCACATATGCCATCCAACATCTTCTGAAAGGAACCACTATGACGCAATTACATTCCCTCATATCCGAAAGCATTCTGGCATTTTACCAATTTTAAATCGTCTTTACATTTTACTTTATTTGAAATTCTTTCATTTTAGGTGCCATATCTAGAATGCAGGACATAAGCGATTAAGTCCTACCACAACTCTCTCTTGTTTCCTATAGTAGTTAAGCTGAAATTAAAAAACTGAAATTCAATAAAACCTATTCATCTTCAAATTACACTATATATGTTAATTATTTAAAATTGAATATAACTATACATTTAAATACACACTTGTGTGATGCCATTTTATGTAACATAGAATTCTGATACTATTATAGTATATAGAACAAAATCTCTAATTCAAACAAATAAAATAGACGAGATGCCTTTGGTGAATATAAACTTATGACCCATCAGCTAAAATGTGAATATCTTATCTTGTTTCTTAAAGCAATCGTACAACTGTTATAATATGGCATTTATTCTGTGCATAAGAACTATAAATCTGATTATCATATTATGAAATCCCTGAGGGTAAAAATAAAACGTTTTCCAATGGAAAAAAATTATTTCCTTTGGAATAATTTAAAATGTTGGAATTATTTACTTCATAAGTTACGTTTTTTTAATTTATACATCAACCTGGCGAGTGAGAGGCTAGAACGGATTCAATAGTACAAGTATCTTAAAACTCAAATCTCTGATGAAACTAAATTGTAAGAAAGAAATTAGGACATGGCTAGCCATGGCAGGAATGTCCGTGAAAGAGCTTAATGACATCTGGACCAGCAAAAGTGTCCCAACTAAGTTAAAAACAAGATTAGGACGAGCGATCATTTGGCCAGTAGGTGCTTATGTTTGCTAAGCATGGACTCTGAACAAATTTGAAGAAAACATAATGAAGCCGTTTGAAATAGGGATGTATAGAAGAATGTTACGAGTCTCTTAGAAGGATCATCGAAGAAATGAATAGGTGAAGGATAACTCTTGGACAATATAAACAAAAATACTCATCTATTATGGTCATATTCGAAGAAGGAAAAGTTTGGAAAACATTATCATAGAAAGAAGAGTAGATGGCAGTTGATCAAGAGGCAAGCAAAGAACGCAATGGATGAACAGTGTCAAGATCTAGTTAGACAAGAGTGTCAAGGCAACTGAAGCACTTGCGCCTGATCGAGAAGACTTTCGTTGTAGTTTTATTAATGCGCTGCTTGCGATACATGACGACGGTGACTATTTTTCAATGAGATTCAAATGTAACATATATATATTATGCATTCCAGTGCCACAGCCCAGTATTCCTCTGTTTATAAGTAACAGTAGATACTTAAAGAGTGTCAGAGAACCTGGTGTTTTGTTACGGACATTACCATAAAGAAGTTTTTTTCCAACTGGGCAACAACTGGCCAACACATTGAGCAAGTATCTTCTTGACCCAAGCATTCTAAGTTAAATTGGGCGGGCGGAATCTTTAAGGAAGTCACTTAAATGAACTGTACCTCTAATTTAAAAGTCTAGTCTCATTTTCTAAGATGTGATTAATAGTTGCGTATAGCGGTACCAACTGAATATTCAAGCTCATAATCTATAATTCCGTTTATTTGGACAAATTATCTTCAAAAGAATTCTGTTGAAGAAAAAGAAACAGAAAACTGATCGTCGAAACTCACACAAGAGCTATTGATGATCTCTTTTTTCTTTTCTTCTCCCTTTTCGCTTCATTCTTAGGGACTGCGGTCATGCAGGCGCACCGCCGTTTACTTTGCTACACTCTAACTAAACCTCTTCTGATATGTGACATCTGGTGGGTAAGGGAGTTTGATGTTGCTGCCCTCATCTGTGTTTCTTGCCTTGAGACAGGTTCATCTGGAACTCTTGAGAGGAGATCCAGTTTTGTTTGTTTTGAAAACGCCTACATCTAAGCCATGCAAGTCTCTCATGCTTTGTAGAAGGATACTGAAGAACTGTGGGTCTTTGAAACCTAAGTTGTTGCAGTATTTGGTCCTGCATCCTGATGGCAATGTTGGGATTTTTGGTACTATGCAGTGGCGCCCAGTCCCGCTGTTTGTGTTACTAAAATGCCAAAGTTTGGTAAAAGTATTTGTAGGACCATCATTGTTTCCCTTTCTCTCGTTTTGTAAGTTCGAAGAATCCATCGAGCCAAGTGTCTGTATTTTAATATGCACCAAGAAAGATACATCATTACTCATGTTGATGCCAAGGTTACGTACTGATTTTGATTCAGGGAATGCATTCCCTCCAGGGCCAGTGTATCCTATTTGCTTTTTATTGAGCATTATGTGTTGGTAGTGCAGGCCTCGGAATTTTCCAACATTAAATTGCAAGTTATTTTCATCAGCCCACCGGTATATTGTGTCCAATTCACGTTGCAGATGCACAACATCTCTGGGATTCTGTATCCTCTGAGAGAATTTTGTATCGTCTACGTAGCTGGCAAGGATGGTTACTTGAGCAGCTGAAGGCATGTCAGAGAGGGCCACTATGAATAGCAGTGGCCCCAAGACAGTGCGCACTGTAAAACACCACTCATTATTTGTGCTTCCTTAGAGGTGGACCTGTTGGCCACCACTACCTGACTTCTATCTATGTAGCCATTCTCCAAATTTTCCAACTATTCCAAATCATACAATTGGCCGACTTTGTCAATGGCTTTTCCAAAGTCGAGGTATATCACGCCCACATTTGAGCTGTTGAGCAGCTGCTTTAGTACTTAGTAGCAATGCTGCAAGAGCTGTGTCAGGCAGCTTCTACCTGGTCGGAAACCGTGCTAGCTGTCAATCAGAAACTCATTCTCTTCAAGGAATGCAATCAATTTCCTTCGGACTATTCGTTCCATGACTTTACTGATGTGTGAGATCAGAGAGATAGGCCTATAGTTTTTAGCATTTGCTCTACTTCCTCCTTTATGAATAGGGCATATTATTCCCTCCTTTCGTTTGTCCGGGAACTTACCATTTGCGAGAAAGTTCTGAAAAAGAAGTTGCAGTGGTTTTGCAAGGACTCCTTTGCATGACTTGAGAAGGCTTACTGGGAATCCATCGTCGCCAGTAGCTGAGTTTGTATCTACATCATTTATTGCTAGTATTACATCTTCTTCGATGTTGCTGTAATCAATTGTTACTGCCTCCCACTCATATGGCTCGCATTATGGACATCAAAGTTTTTAATTTCATGTCTAAGTCGAGTGTAGAGAGACATTGGGACCAATCCCGTTTGGTGATCTCTTTCTCAGTTGATTTCCAATCTGTTTTGTAGTAGTTCAGATTGGATAGATTTTGGGGTATTTCTCATAGTCTGTGGGTTCCTTTGATCCATGCATAGTCAGCTCTATTATGTAATGATCCGAGACTAGCGTCGGTATCACTTTCACATTATGGATGAAATCTACATTGTGAAGCAAAGATCAAGTATATCGTTTGCCCTGTCAGTATCATTTGCGCCATGTATAATTTGGTGAAGTAAAGTAGGGATTCCACATGACGTTATTCACATCGCATCATTCCTGAAACGAAAAGAGGTCCTCAGGCCATTCCACATTGGGCTGTTTGAAGTCTCCCATGTGAAGTACACTGATATGCTCTTCTATTTTGGTTAAGACCTCTTCTATTTTTGCAAGGCAGTCTTCCAATCGGCCTGTGTGATTTGAGGCATCTGGTGGACGATATGTATGTTCATGCATGTTTATATATGAAAAGATATTTCTTGATAAATAATTATCTTCATACCACAAATTAAGAACCTATACGTCAGGAAGTGGCCCGTTGTAAACCTATTTCACTACAAAATTCCAAACAATTCACAAATGACTGAAATAAGAAAATAAACATACAGATAGATCGTAATCGTATCCTGCATATAATGAGCGTGGGATAAGTATACCAGTATTTGTAACCAAAACACCTCCTGAATCAATCCAAAAGGGGTTTTCAACCCAATATATAGATGCTGTTATTAATGCTTTACATGTACATCGAGATCCAATTTCAAAATAAAAGTTCTTCCACGATTTCTTAAATATGTACAAATTCTTATGAATTTAACAAAATGTATGTATATATGGCGTCTTGACAGTGAATTTGATAGACAAAAACTGAGTGAAAACACGTCATATATACATATGTGTCTATGTGAGACAGAGAGAATGAGAGAGTGTGCTTGTGTGTTTGCATCACTATGTTACCCTCTATTCAACATGAAAGTCGTTGTTGATCCTAGAGTCGATTTACTCTTCAAAGTGTGAGTATGTTTGTGTACGTGTGTGTATACGTAAATACATTACATACATATATATATATATATATATATATGTGTGTGTGTGTGTGTGTGTGTGTGCGTGTATTCTTCTTTATTCCTTTATTTATTTCAGTCATTTGACTACGGCCATGCTGGAGCACTGCCATTAGTGGAACAAATCGACCCTAGGTCTTATTACTTATTCTTTGTAAGCTTAGTACTTATTCTATCGAACCGTTAAGGGGATGTAAACAT
>NC_068981.1:71042803-71044247 GCF_001194135.2 Octopus bimaculoides
ATATATATATGACGGGCTTCTTTCAGTTTCCGTCTATCAAATTCACTCACAAGGCTTTAGTTGGCTCGAGGCTACAGTAGAAGACACTCAAAGTGCAATGCAGTGAGACTAAACCCAGAACCATGTGGTTGGCAAGCTACTTACCATACAGCCACTCCTACGCCCCTCTCTCTCTCTATATATATATACACTGATAATAACTACAGAAATCAACCGCTCGAAGGCAAACAGGCTAAGACACCACGCGTTACCATGATAAAGAGCTCCAGCCTGTCGTGTTGAAGTCTGCGCTGCAACAGTTTGTTTTGCGCCGAAATCATGGCAGCTACCCGAGTAAAAATAATTTCAATGCGGAGCAAATAATTCACGTGAAAAATAATTCACAAGAGATAATTTGCGAAGATATCATTGACTATATTATTATCTAGTGCAACAATATAAAAATGATAATAACAAAATTAATAATATAGGAGTTTGCAGGCCCCAAACAAGCATTGAATAGCTGAATGATTGAAGTTAATCAGAGGACATACTAAGTATGACTACCTGCTGGAAATAACAGTCAAAACTGTTATTTCAATCGTCAAAATAAACTGATAGTAACTACAGAAACCAACCGTCTGAAGGCAAACGGTCTATGACAATCTCTCAGCATACATCCAAGTATTAAGACTCACGTGGATCGCTTTCTGGACAGGCATAATAGCCTCACCTTCTTCAGCACGCATTACCATGATAGAGAGCCCCAACTCGTCGTGTTGAAGTCTGCGCTGCAACTGATTCATTTTGTAGACATACATTCCTTTGATTAATTTTAACAGGTGTATGTGTGTGTGTGTTCGCAATTCTGAATATTCTCCCGCCTCTAACGAAGCTATAACGGATATACTTTAATTCCTGAAATCAACCATTTTTACGAATGTATTTCATCCAGCAATTAATTTCATCTTTAAAGATGAAAGAATTCTTAGTATTTTCATTTATAGAATTTCATATGAGTTTTATTTCCGATCAGGACTGAATGGCATATTCTTTGATCTAGGTATTCCATAACGTTGGCTTTCGAAGACAATCGAAGAACAAACGGATCATAACGTAAAATAGTGGTGAATTATATTCCCTTTCAACTTCAAACAAGAGATTAATAGTCTGGAAAATTATAATCAGAAAGAAACAAAATTTTAAAACTTGTTGATATCAGACAGTGCAAAGTTTTCGAATAATATTTCTGATTTGAAAACTGAGAGATAATAATTCGTAGATGAAATTTCGAGTATTCGCTCCAAGATTCAATCTACAAGACTATGTATGGTTGCATATTGTGTCAATGTGTTTCACAGAAATATGCTAAGATGTGTTCAGTAAGTATACGTACATATATCTGTGTGCTTTTATGTATGGATATATGCATATATGCATATATATATATATATATATATATATA
>NC_068981.1:71046477-71051762 GCF_001194135.2 Octopus bimaculoides
TATATATATATATATATATATGATGGTCGTCCACTCGTAACCGAGGAAGATCATTGCTGACCTTTAGGAACATTGTGCACTCTAGGACTAACTTAGATTTTCCATTTGCAGCTCCGTTGGTGGCTAAAGAGTGCTACTCTTGACAAGCATACACAACTGCAAACATTGCAAACCAAGCTTTCCCCATTCACTACGCTAGCAGTGCGTTTTCGAGCAGCACGCTTAAATTCTTCATGAAGAATACGTATTTTTCAGAGCTGTCGACCCCCTCCTTAACCTGCTTCCCCAACCTGTGGCGACGACAGTCGGTCTTCTGCATATCACAGGCCTTTAATGAGGACTTAAGACAGTCCTTAAATCGCAGCCTTGGTTTCTGCCGGAGTCTCTTTCTAGTAACAACTTTTCCATGTAGCATCTGTTATGTATCCTGCTATCTTCATTCTAATAAAGTGTCCAGTCCAACTTAACCGGTACTTGTGCACCATCGCCTCAGTACTCAAGATATCAGCTTCCCTCAAGACCTGTGTGTCTGGAGTTTTAAAAGTCCAGCAAACATTCAGAATGTGTCTCAGACATCTCTGATGGAAGCGTTCAAGGTTCTGATAAATCTTCTTCTTACCCGCCTGAATGGGTGTCTCGTAAATGATGTCCTATCTGAATTTCAATGTGGCTTCCGTTCTGGTAGAGGGACACTCATACAGTGGTTACAATACATGAATAACATTCAAAAAGAAAACAAAACCGAAACAACAAAGTAAGTATCATCATAGGTTTTGAAGCCAGAGGAAAAGATAACTGGTTTATGGAAGACCATCAGTCAAGTAATGGTGCTTATTGCATGTAAACAAACAAATCATTATGCGTCCCACAAACAGAAAGTTAAGGCGATAGAAATGATGTTCGGGGATAGGATAAAGAGGATACTCACTTGCAAACTGATTGCTCGCAAGCAGGAGCTAAAAACTGTCAGTGAAAAACTCCGACGTCAGAAGAGAATAACATAAAGCAAAACATGCAAATCTTCATATGTGCATACATACATACATACATACATATATACATATACACAGAAGTTGTTCGGGCTAAACATGACGATTTTTATAATCTCCTTATTTGTCAGGATTAACTTGATGTATTGGTAAACAATCAATGGCGTTATAGAGTGTAAAGATTGCATCACGATTGTGTTTACTGCCTATGTATGTATGTATGTATGTATGTATGTATGTATGTATGCATGTGTGTGTATGTGTGTGTGTGTGTGTGTGTGTGTGTGTGTGTGTGTGTGTGTGTGTGTGTGTGTGTGTGTGTGTGTGTGTCTCTGTGTGTAGGCGGAGACGTGGAAATGCTTGGGTTGGTGTCCAGGCGTGGGGTTGGCCCACTGGGAGTGGGAAGCCCCTCTGTTGTTGTTATAACATCTCTTTAGGAGAGGGAAATTCTGAGAAAAAAACTGCGACACTGACAATATTCGATGATGTAGACTAGTTCCTCTTCTATATTGTCTATGTCCAGAGTGTGAGGGTGGATTTGTGTAAATCCTTTCCCTACTACAAACAATTCATCATGCACAGGCATCGCTTGAAATAAAATAAAACCTATCACAAAAAAGGCTGGTCGTAGCCTTCGCATGTGTGGGATTTTCGATCAGGCGATAGCAATACACAAGCCTGCAGCCATCATGTATGCATGTATGTATGTACGTTCATATGTATGTTTGCATATATGTATGTATGTATCGGAGGCGCAATGGTCCAGTGGTTAGGGCAGCGGACTCGCGGTCATAGGATCGCGGTTTCGATTCCCAGACCGAGCGTTGTGAGTGTTTATTGAGCAAAAGCACCTAAAGCTCCACGAGGCTCCGGCGGGGGATGGTGGCGAACCCTGCTGTACTCTTCCACCACAACTTTCTCTCACTCTTTCTTACTATTTCTGTTGTACCTGTATTTCAAAGGGCCAGTGTTGTCACACTGTGTCACGCTGAATATCCCCGAGAACTACGTTAAGGTTACACGTGTCTGTGGAGTGCTCACCCACTTGCACGTTAATTTCACGAGCAGGCTATTCCGTTGATTGGATCAACTGGAACCCTTGACGTCGTAAGCGACGGAGTGCCAACAACATGTATGTATGTATGTATGTATGTATGTATGTATGTATGTATGTATTATAAGAAATGAAAGATAAGGCTTAAGGTACACATATTAGTATAACAAGTTCAGTATCGTTTACGGTCGTTTCAATATCATTCCCCTTCGATCTAAATTACATATGAACAATTGTGAGTGATAAATTACACACGGCTTGTAAAAATTTACGCTTGACTGAAATAGAGGTGAATGACATTTCCCTATATTTCTGACGCATGTCTCATTTAGCTATCACACATATGTAACACTCATGATTATGCGTAATCTGGTTCGAAGCGGAACGATAAAGATTATATCAAACTTATATCATACTGACATTTTCATTCTAGTCGTATATATATAGCCAAAACAATTCCAGTTATAAGAAGTAATATAAGTCGTTGTCCTTTTGGTACTTTTAACTTGTATTTTGATATTTCGCGGTTGGGACTCCGAAATATCCCAATATAGATGAATTCTAGGCAAATATTTGTCTATTTAATTCCTAAATAGTAGGCATGATGAAAGAAAATTCATCGACAAAGTCTTAGAGTATTAGAATTCTAAGTGACACGTGAAGGATATCAGCAATTTATGATTATTATATATTCATTCAGCATGACATATGAATGAAAGACCTAATTAGCTATCTCTCACCAATTTCTAATGTCTCATTAATGATTAAAAGGAGCTATTAAAGGGGCATTGCACACACAAACACACACGTAGTTCATTGTTCTAACGTCCTGTACCCTGATATGCATCTATATACACATGTAGATGAAAGTATATACATATATATGTGTGTATACATCCATATATATTTTTTGTATCATATATATATATATATACATACACAACTACATACATCCACACAGACATCCAAAGGCTGCTCATTTGAGTGCGTATAAATGTTGCGTTGATTGCATTCGTGGATATGCATGCTGCCTGGATGTGTATATATGAATATTCGTATAGTTATAAACATTTTTATTCTTATGTTGGTTCATTATCTACCAAGTATAACATGCTCAGTAAGCTACACATATTTGAGAATCGATACCATTTAACCTCATCGCAATCGATACTATTTAAGCTCGACACAAATACGAACTTTACACTTCGAACTACGCCTCATTGTACATATGCATGCACTCAAACATTAGCATCGTGAGCGCCATACAATCACACTTTCCCTCACCCGCTAGTCTTCTCCCCTCCGTTTTCACTCACTCTTCATTCTTTCTACCTCCTTTTATACTTTTCCTCCTCCTCCTCACTTTACTCACGTACTCTCTCTCTCTCTCTCTCTCTCTCTCTCTCTCTCTCTCTCTCTCTCTCTCTCTCTCTCTCTCTATGTATATATATATGTATAGGAGAAAAAAGAACAATTCAAACTTTTTGGAGAATCCAAAAAGGCAGAAAAGGTAATTTCTAAAGGTAATTTCTATTTATGAAAATCAGCCAAAACAGGTAGTAAGAATATGGAAATAATATTCGAGGAGATTCGTTATAGGTATAAGAATATACCATAAATAAGTATTAAAAAATGGAGAAAAGATGTTGAAACAGAAATAGATTTATAAAACTGGATTCAATGCATACGTACGTTTCGAAAAACAATGCAAAAATGTAAGAAAAAATTTAAATCATAGTGATTATAATTATAATTCAAAGTAAAAAAGTTATCTATGACGCTCCTCTTGTTTAGATCTTTCTTTAACAGAATCGGTGATACTCCCGTTTTGGTGCCAGTTGCTTCAGACAGCTGCCAAGACGTCTCCAAACAAGTCTGGCATATGACAATAAAGTTTGTAGGGCAGACCATCTAAGCCTGCGACTTGTTTCCCGCGCAGCCTGCCATCGCATCCGGTACGTCCGCGGATGTGACGGGCCTTTCACAACACGCAGCCGCTCTTGCCGAGAGTCGTGGCAGGCTATGCCGGTAGGCACTAAGTCCACTCTCCGTTCTGACCTAGCAGTTGTCCCGAATAGTCGGGCAAAGTGTTAGTGAAAGGCCTCACACATCCTTTCGCTGCCCTGTTCATCTGTCAGAGACTTGATGATGGTTTTGCTGCATCGTTGCGTCTCCGCCACTCGGGCCTCTCGGGTGGCTCAGCCCCTTCGTTCCTCAATGCACGAATCCTAGCTCTGACAATGCATCCTTCGTGTTTGGCGATGAAGTGTTGGTCGAGGGCCAGCCTCGCCGCCAGCACGTTGGACGCGATGTCAGTTCTAAGTGCCTCTTCTAATTTCTTAACTAGGTCTCCCTCTATTCGATTTCGGTCTAATGCTAAGGCCTTACTATACCTAAGTGATTCTGCTTTAATTGCTTTCTTTAGGGCATGCCACCATCTATAGTTGATGATGGTACCCATCAAATCTCACTTAACTGAAATGCTAATCCCGAACTTGTAAGCCTGGAGTGCTTTGAACGAAGCATTCAGCTTCCAGTAACCGGGACCCTGCCTATGTGTCATATCGAAAGCAAGTGCACAAGTCACAAATTTGTGATCTGTGTAGCTGACTACATGGAATTATAGATAACCTACACTATCCTTATCCACTGTCCTACAGAATACTCTATCTAAATATGATCTGGACGACCTGATGCGGTTTCTCCATGTCCACATTCGGATGGTCCAATTGGTTACTGTCAGACAGTTGGAAACGTCTGAGCAGGTCTCTGAGGCATTTAGATCCCCTCCTATTACTATCTCTGCACACGTAATCTAGATGTGTGTCCAAGGTAGCGTTCTAATCCCCCACTAAATGTAAACCTCTAGACGTCGAAAGAAATCTGGCCGACTTGATAAGGACGGCGCAGAAACTGTTACCAGTCGAAAAGCACTCACATTACTGCCATCGACATCCAAGACGACCAGCCTACCTTCCGGGTCTAGAAAAATATCGAAAGTTGTGTTTTACACACGAGAGAAAGACGAAAGAGAGAGAGAGAGAGAGTCACATACTGTCCGAAATTTCTTTGTCCTTAACCTCATAGTCTTCTCTCAGAAGGTTTTATGTGAAGTTTTTCAGACAGTTATTCTTAGTGATTGTCCATAGGTCCCGGCCTTAAGTTGTCCTGAACAGGTGGATGAGGTGTTCCTCGTCAATGCCCAGATTCTGCCCGAGAACGTCGTCGCACCTCCCCCCCCC
>NC_068981.1:71052746-71054852 GCF_001194135.2 Octopus bimaculoides
GCGTGATGTTAAATGGACTGGACAGATGACCATTTACGCGAACTACCGAGCGGATACCGCTGTATAAGGCAGTGATTCAACTGCGGAAGACGAGACCGAAACCAGCCGCTCTAAGAACAACCTCCAAGTAGCGATGGTCGACCCTATCGAAAACTTTCGATTGATCCAAATTGATCAGTACCCCACCTATGCCAGGTTCCTTAACTACCCTGTCTATGATGTAGCACATCAGATGGAGGTTATCATACATACTCCTGCCCGACACGGCGCATGTTTGTACAGTTTTTTAAACGGGTATTTTTGAAATCTCCCTACTGCATCCGGGTAGTGACATTTTAGTGTGCTGTGTGTGCTCTATGTTATATGTATGATTTTAATGTGTTGTGGTAGTGTTGTGCGTGGGTGATTGTTTTGGTATCATTTTCTGTTATGTTGGTGTTTGACCTAATGTATTCCATTAGGTCTGGATTGTTAGTGTTTATTGCTGCTAACATTGTTGTGGGGTTTGGTGCTAGTGTGTTTGTGGTGATGCTTTTGTTTCTTGCGGGTGTTTTTGTTTCGGGAGTCGTAAACCTACCTGCTTTGTTTGTCAGCTTCTCTATTCTTTTCCCCCTTTTCTCCTTCCCCTTTGTGTCGTCTTCATCTGATGACATATCGGAGGAATCAGAAGGTGGGAGGGGAAGGGTATTGGGTCTATTTCTGAGTATGTTGATGTTGTTGTTGGTGTTGTTGCTGGTTTGTGACAATTGGGATGTGGCGTATGGGTTTTGTGGGGTGGGGGATGAGTCTTTTTGGTTTTCTCTTCTTCCTTTGGGGTTGTTCGTGGTGGGGGTGATGATGGTGTTGTTTCTGTTCTTGGTGATGCTGATGGTGGTGACGTTGGTTGGGCTAGCTTGTTGGTTGCTGATGTTCGTTCATTTGTTTGTAGAACTGTTTAATTAGTTGTGCATATGGTGGTGTGAGTAGCAGTGCTGGTTTTTTGCTCGGTCTTTGGTTTCCTTGTGGTTGTTGTTGTTATTTTTCATGATCTTGTTGTTGTCGTTGTTGTTGCTGTTATTGTTTCTGTGCTAGTGGGCAATTAATTTTTATGTGTGATTTGCTACCACAAACGTAGCAACGTGGCTTTCTGCCTTCGACAGCCACATGCAAGCGTCTGTCAATTTGATGTGATGTGGAAGTATTTCGGAATTCATTGGATCAATTTGAGCAAGGATTTCAACTCCTTGGCCAATCCAGTTTTACTGGTCCAGGACAGCAATTTCCAAGATATGAACTTCGTCCTCGAAGTCATAACAAATAGCAGACACAAGGGATCATCAGTAAATTTTCAAATTCAAAGGACTTTGTGGAAAGGTCTTTGGCTCTTTCTTCCCTGTTGAATCTAACTTCGATCGTGGCAAATCTGTTTCCCCTCGTGATGTAGTCTCTAAAGGCCCATATGAGCCTTAAACATTTTTCTACATTTTCTTGAGTGGCCCTTTCTTATAGCTTTGTTTTTCGGTTGAGTATTTTCTGAATAATTGGGGGTTTTTTTGCCATTTTTTCTGTGATGTTTTGTGGTGTCTGTAGTTGTATGTTGAGTTCGGTTTTTTAAACATTGCTTTGCAGGCAAGCAGTTCTTCCTTCGAAAAGCACAGGATTTTTTTCTTTTTTTAGCTTTAAAGTTGCGGCAAAATTGTTTTGAGTATTCGTGTTGGTTGTGGTGGTGATGGCTGTAGTGGTGATAGCAGTGGTGAAGACAGACAGACAGACAGACAGACAGACAGACAGACAGACAGACAGACAGACAGACAGACTGATAGATAGATAGATAGATAGATAGATAGATAGATAGATAACATATTTCAGTCAGTCTACTGCTTTAAGGAATTTTTAGTCGAATGAATCGACCCCAGGACTTATTTTCTATTTTTTTAAGCCTTGTACTTATTCTATCGGTTTATTTTCCCCATCCGCGAAATTACGGGAACGTAAATACGCCAACACCTGTTGTCAGCGGTAATGGAAAACAAACACACACATATATGTATATATAAATATATGTATATGTGTGTGTGTGTGTGTGTGTGTGTGTGTGTGTGTGTGTGTGTGTGTGTGTGTGTGTGT
>NC_068981.1:71055287-71058204 GCF_001194135.2 Octopus bimaculoides
TTTATATAGCTTCTAAGTTTAAAAGATATATATATATATATATCGCCATCCGCTTTAGAGAAAAATTTGTAGTTTGGAATCAGTAGTTCTTTGACTGCTATTTCTAAATTTTCAGTATGTTGGAGAAGCAACTCAATTGCTAATCCCTGTATATTTATGATGATAAATAGTTTTACCGATAAAGGTTTTTTTCATACTGAACTACTTGGCAAAATTGTTAATTGTTAATTCTATTATTAATTGACGATTCTCTGCCCTTATTCTTGTATATATATATATGAATAGAAAGAAGAAAAAAACATAAGAAAGAAGACAGTATACAAATAAAGTAGAAAAATTATATTAAACAGCAGGTTTATTTCAAAGAAAATGTAAATATTTACATATTTTCTCATTGTTGGTTGAGGGTTCTAAAATATTTTGAGTCATGTGATCTCAATTTTCCTTTTCAAGATTGTATTCCTGAGTATTTCTTTACAAAACTTTGAAACATTTTTAAATACTTCCCTGTTGGATGTACAAACCTTGTTTAACCGCAATCAAACTTTTGTAATTACAATTTTGTGTTCTGCCGTTCTTATAAAGCATATTTCTTTTCTTTACGAGCCCTTTGAGGAATACTTATGCAGCCTGTCATATCTTAATCTTCTGGTTAATTAAATTCTCTTTTCCGAGAAAGCCTTATCAGTTTTTGATCTCTACCGGTGATCTTTGAAGCCTTCAGCTATCTCTATGTTCGTGCTTCAGCACTTGATTTACAAGTAGATAGATAGATAGATAGATAGATAGATAGATAGATAGATAGATAGATAGATAGATAGATAGATAGATAGATGGACAGGCACACAGAAGAGTTAGACAGGCAGACAGACAGACAGCTACATAGCCATATAGATAAATATATGTAATGATAAGGAAGAATTTTGAAGTACTTAACCCAAATAACTATCAAAATGCAAGTGACAATAATCCAAATTTAAAGCTAGCAGCATGTAACCAGTGTGAAAGTAGGACAATATAAGACAATTAGTGAGGAATAAGTGCAGTAAACAAAAGCTGACCGAAAATAAACAAAGAAATGACAGTGAAGCAACTGCCTCTTAGAAGATGAGCGTATATTTTTTTTCTACTCTAGGTAGGCACAAGGCCCGAAATTTGGTGGGAGGAGGCCAGTCGATTAAATCGACCCCAGTACGTATCTGGTACTTAATTTATCGACCCCCTCAGAACGTAAAGACAAACGAAATACCATAAAGACAGACGAAATACAAGATGAGCGTATATCAATATGACACGACATAAATTTTGCTGTTTGGCACCAGCTCAACATTATCAAGTTGGTCGAAGAAATTCCAGCTATGATCATCCCCTTTTCTTTTTCTTTTTTCTTTTACCTTTTCAAACAGTTTTTCTTGAACTACAGTGTGTCCTTCATTTTTCTTGCAAAGCTCTAAGGTAGACTTAATAGCGTTAAAGCATATTTAGTCACTATTTTAGCAGGTCGAAATGAAGCCCTATCGTTGATTCGACAACATGCTGAAGACGAACACAGCGTAAGGAAACATCGTACCTACAAACGAGAATTGTAATTTAGTCACGAATGTCATTCTCCCAGTCTGTAAAATAGATATATGAACTATTTAAGGATTAATTTATTTAACCTCTATCATGAATATAAGTCAGTCATATTTATTCTTGATTTACTATCAGTTTTTCATGCCGTCTCTTTCACTTTATCGCTCTTAGTATCTCAAGCTTTTTCCTCTTTTCTTTATTCTCACTCACCTTATCTCTCTCTTACTGTCTTTCTCTCTCTCTCTCTCTTTCTCCCTTTCATTCCCTCTTTATCCCTTTTTCTTTTTCCTCTCTCTTTCTCTCTCTCTCTCTCTCTCTCTCTCTCTCTCTCTCTCTCTTCTCACCTTCCCTATGTCTGTGGTGTTTACCTCACCCTTAGTCTAAACGTACGTTCTCGGTTCCCCTCATTCTTACCATACTATTTCTACTTCAATCCAAAATCTTGCTACTGTTTCTTGCTTTCCTTCTTCCTTCCTTTCATTCTTTCTTTCTTTCTCCTTAGCTTGCTTTCCTTTCTTCTTTCTTTTCTTCTCCCCTCTCTCCCTCTCTCTCTCCCTCTCTCTTTCTCTCTCTTCTGTCTCACACTCTCTTTCACTCTGTGTCTCTCTCCACTCTTCTCTCTCCCTTCACTCCTTACTCTCTCTCTTTCTCTCTGTCTCTCATAGGAAGATTATAACTGTGTAAGCTAGTACCAAATTTTCTTACGTAGTTAAATCTACTTCCTCAAACGTTAAATATTGTATTCATTATGCAAAAACCTTTCTAAAGACAAACTCAACAGTGTATGTATGCAAAGCATCTCGTGTTACAGAAAGTCCTTTTACAGAATCTCGCACATACGGAAATTCTAAGATATGATCACTAATTTCTGGATACGTTCTATAATTTCGCACTCCAGAAATTTGGGTAAATAATGGCAATTTTAAATGAAAGCAATGTTTCAATTGTCACCAGAACTTACTCTTTTACTCTTTTACTTGTTTCAATCACTCGACTGCGGCCATGCTGGAGCACCGCCTTTAGTCGAGCAAATCGACCCCAGGACTTATTCTTTGGAAGCCTAGTACTTATTCTATCGTTCTCTTTTTGCCGAACCGCTAAGTTACGGAGACATAAACACACCAGCATCGCTTGTCAAGCGATGTTGGGGGGACAAACACAGACACAAACACACACACACATATATATATACATATACATATATACGACGGGCTTCTTTCAGTTTCCGTCTACCAAATCCACTCACAAGGCTTTGATCGGCCCGAGGCAATAGTAGAAGATACTTGCCGAAGGTGCCACGCAGTGGGACTGAACCCGGAACCATGTGGTTGGTGAGCAAGCT
>NC_068981.1:71058514-71060518 GCF_001194135.2 Octopus bimaculoides
TTTTCCTTGGCTTCCTATTTCTGGAGGATTTTTTGCTTGTTACTGCTTCTGTTGAATTTAACTCTTGATGCATTGGAGACATTATATTATCCTTATTATATATGACAGTAAAAAAAATATCAACTGACAGTGAAGGCAGTATTACTGAAAGGGGTTTTTTTTCAAATAATTGCGCTGGGATTCAAACATGATGCTTTACAGAGGTTTGAAACGGGGAAAATACAGCCATATTGCAAAGTCTACAGTAGGAATAATACACGATAATAAAGAAAAAGATAGGCCGTGTCCTCAGGAAACTACGACGTTAAATGCCCAAACATTGCTTTTCACACATTTGAGTATGTGGATTGACAGCTTTTGAGTGTGTGGATTGACGATTAAATTGGATATAATGTGCGAATAAATACGAAGTGTGTGTGTGTGGTGGAGGTGTGGTATGTGTGCGTGTGCGCGTATGTCTGTGGTGGAGGTGTGTGTGCGTGTAGGTGCGTGCGTGTAGGTGCGTGCGTGTAGGTTCGTGCGTGCGTGTCGGTGGGTGGGGGGAAGAGTTAATATGCATATCAATTTTGAAATATAGAAATACCAGGTAAAGCTGTCAAACTCTTTTATGTTTATGACTTGCACTATTTTGCTTTTTTATAAAATATGATGAAAACATAGATAGATTGATAGATAGATAGATAGATAGATAGGTAGATAGACAGACAGACAGACAGACAGACAGACAGACAGAGGGACGGACGGACGGACGGACGGACGGACGGACGGACGGACGGACGGACGGACAGATGGGTGGATCGATGGATCGATGGATGGACGGATAGGTAGACAGACAGATATATAGATAGCTAGAGAGACAGACAGGCAGACAGACATGCAGACAGACAGAGAGACACAGACAGACAGACAGACAGACAGATAGATAGATAGATAGATAGATAGATAGATAGATAGATAGATAGATAGATATATGCGTGTATGTGTGTGAGAGAGAGAAGGGGTGCATGGCCTAGTGGTAAGGGTATTGCACTCATGATTCCTGGACCGGGCAGTGCGTTGTGTTCCTGGGCACAACATTTCACCTCAGATCGCTCTGCCATCATTTCGAGACCTCACACCGTGCACCTATTCAAACAACGTCCATTTGATGCATGGAGTGAGCTAATGTACAAACACATGCAGTTAATTACTATAAATAAATGATTTTGAAGTTTGTTTAGCAAAGAACCGCCTTTCTCGGACTACGTGATGCGAAATCTGATCAAAACGTATCGTGACTAAGTGCTATAAAAAGAAAACACATAACCAATTCGATATTTAATCTCCTATGAAGTAGCTCTCTTCTGAAGCCGAACAATGCCGTTTCCGTTGATGGTAGCATTTAAAAAAATCCACTTTTGAGATAGCGAACAGTTGATTCGTCGCATTCTCTTGGATTTTCTCGGCGTCTTGAAATCTTGTTGGTGTTTTCCACTACGAAGGCTGAGCCTCGGTTTCAGGGTCATAGCCATAGACCCACGATTAGTCACCTGTTTTGACCGATTTCAAAAAGTAATGCCGAAATCCTATCTACTTTTTGAGACAACCACACTCTATGCACTTTACTTCAAAGCACTGCTATAAAAGAACGGGTGTGAGCGAGAACGTTATAACCACGTGCGCATGTGCAACGGAATTCAAGGTCAATCTGTTCCAAGGCGATTCACTCTGCGTACTTTACTTCCGTTGCCATCACAACAGTCCCGATATTTTTGATTAGATCTCGTCTATGTATGTATTGATGTTTGCTTTCACATCGAATGACAATACAAACAATTTAATGGTAAGCTGAAGGATTATTTAATACATTTTTCTGTAGTAAATATGTATTATACACTTACAAGAATATTAGTGACAGTGCTTTCCAAGTTTCGGGTTGCTAAAATCTTGAACTTTGAAGTCACTCTCATTATTATCTTGTAAATGTATTTTTATATATATATATATATATATATATATATATAT
>NC_068981.1:71060940-71064519 GCF_001194135.2 Octopus bimaculoides
ATATACATAATACATACATACATTACATACATACATACAGACTAGATATGTGGGTAGGAAATTCTGTCTGTGGGTGTGTTTGTGGAGTTCTTAGCTAACTACTCCTACATCGTTTTTATCGGTCTGGAAACCTCATGGCATACTCAGATTATTGAAAAATAGGGCCCCTGGAAGAGATTTTTATATATATCTAATATATTTCATTTTGACAGTCAAGGGAAATAACCCATTCGCCCTGATTTTAATTGCCTAGGGAAATAACCCATTCAATTTTCTTAATTCATTTGCTATAAATCAAACTGAGTATGCTTATTTCTTAGCATTTGAACTGTTAGAGTAATTTTCGCAATTTATCCAGTACAACCCTTAAGCAAGTAAATAGTATTTTCCTAAACAATAGAACCACTTATTTCGGTTAGTGACTTATTCACGAATATACCAACACCAGCGTCACTAAGGGTAATATTCTCTGGGAACGCACAAAAGCCCTTTTCAGAGTTATTTACTTTGAATTGTTATCTCATATCTGATTAGCCTGTTATTACGTAACATACTTCACGATTTTAGCATACATACCTTATTAGTACTTTCTCCTAAGTTCTATATTCTCTGGGAACGCATTAAAGCCCTTTTCAGGGCCACATACTTTGTATTCTTGAGAACAGAACCAAGGGATAAGTCCCACTTTCCCGGTAATTACCGGGTATGTCAGCTAGTATATAGATAGATAGATAGATAGATAGATAGATAGATAGATAGATAGATAGATAGATAGATAGATAGCTATCTATAAGTGTACATATATATATATATACATATATATATATATATATATCGTAATATAATAGGGGTCAAATATAAAGTATCTATTAAGTATTGTAAACATCTAAAATAGAAACCGGTGCACTGGGTAGACTGAATAAATATCTTTATTATATCACAATTTGATATTCTACTCAGGATTTCATACCACACTAGGTTGCTGAAGAATGTCGTGAACAGTCTATCCCGGTGGGTAACTCTGAAATACCTCTCCAACGTTGACATAATAAACATATATCCACTCTATATAGTGAATTCAGATTTACATCAGATAATGTTCGAACTACTTAGAATGTATACTTGATAATTTATAACTCCTTTATCATGAGGTGTGTGTGTATGCGTGTGTTTGTGAGTGCAAGTGTTTCAGAGATGCATTCAGTGACTTTATGTGAAACGTGAATTGAAATTTAAACAATTACAGAATGGAAGATATACATTACTCATTCAGAAGCATAATAGCTGCTAATTTCGCTTAATGATTTATTATTTGGTGTCTAAATTTTTCGTCGTGTTATCTGCGACCTGCTTGCTGATACACTTCGACTGTAACCAAGAACAGTGTCGGTGAAGAGACTGCAGATAGGACACTGAAAATTTTGACACCAAATAAGTAAATGTGACGGTTTTTGTAACAATCTGTTCAGATTTTCACATTAGTTTACGACTGTCCTGATCAACCTTGCCGGGGTGAAACTCTGAGTAGACTTTCGATACGTGTGTGAGTGCACGTAAGGGCGTGCTGTATTTCATATATATATATATATATATATATATATGTATATATATATATGATCCACAATTTTTAGTTTAAATGTGCATCATTAAAATTTTATGTCTCTCTCTTCCTTTACATTTCTCTCTCTCGCTCTCTCTCTCTCTCTCTCTCTCTCTCTCTCTCTATCTCTCTCTCTCTCCCTCTCTCTCTCACTCTTTGTTTTTCCGTCATGCTACCTTTTAATGTATCACATTCCGCATGGATGAATGTGTTATTATTTATGCAGCAATGTGTATTTATAAATCTAAGCGCTATGTGTGTCTTGTTCAGTGTATTCAACTCAATCATTTTTTTCATGTATAACTTTCGGCGTACACATGTGAGCATCTGTGTGTAGGGGTGCAAGTGCATTTGAATATATGTATATCTTCAAGAACACATAACAGTACTAAAGAAAAGAAATGTTTTCTGTTGAGATCCTACATCTGCTTGGAAAGTATTTTAACTTTAGTGAATCAAAATCGATGGGAATAAAGTAGTAACTAATACTGCATCATTAATCTCATCTTACTTCGTTTCGTGCCTTAAATTACTAAATATACACAACAATTTTCCTCTATTATTTCCAACGAAAAGAAAATAATAAATAATTTGATAATAAACAAAATTTCGCAAACTTCTCTCGGCTCAATGTCAAAAGAGAAACACACTAATGCCTAAGCGTATGAAATATAATAGCAGCACCTTTAAGTGAGAGCTCTTAATGATGTTAGGAAAGCAAACCAATATCAAATGATACCATTGTTTCAAAATCAATTTATGGTGCTAAAGTTTTTAAATAGTGTGCTCAAACGAATAGCCAGAGGTGGAAATATTCTTGGATTTGAACACATTTCATTCATCAGTCAGAATCTGTTCCAATTCACCTATACTTCTAATATCCTTTACAATGTTAGAAGTATAGGTCAACATTGTGTATTCTCGCTTCTGAATATCAGAACTTTGATCACTCAACAAAAAGAAATCGATTGTTTTTAACTTGTTTTTGCTTTGTTCGTTTCTTTTTGAATGCATCATATATTTACTTCATGTATTACATTCTCCGGTGGGATGCTTTAAGAAGAGACAGCGTCGCTATTCATAAAGTGTATTATTCCTAGTATAACTAAAATTTTGACGGAGACTCGAAAACAACGATGCGATCCTACAATACAAGCATTATTGTGTTGTAGGTGCACAGCTAGTTTAACAAGGCCACAAAGTGTTATCGACCTCTCAACTAATCCCAATGTCATTCTTGTATTGTAAACTGTCGAATCGTTTATCTGTAGCATTCAATGTCATCACATCCAATTACTTCTATGAACTAAAAATTAACTACCTATCTAATAACAAATCACTATGAAGTAATTGCCCATGCTAAGGATAATGGTGTTGGTTTTAATGTCATTCTTCTTTTTATAGAAAACTAATCTTCCATTTGTTTTCTTATGCCAAAAATATTCTAGACGACCAATCACTGTAAGCTTCCAACGAACGATTTCTAATTATATTGTCCCGCAGAAATGATTCTTTCAGCCATTTCGGTCATAAATTTAGTAAGAGAATTTTTACTTTCCCGAATACTATTTTCAAGAATATTCTTCCATGTTTCCGGAAATAATTGAATTCTATGGTATTAATTTTTCGTTAGGAAGTCTTTCTGTTTTTCAATAATCCAACGACTGATACGAAAATGGTTTCCCATTAACTAGTGGTTTAAATTGGAAATCATAACTGCTGTTTTACACGATACGCAAAAACACGTACACGCATAAAATCAGTGACAAAGGAAGAGGAAATTATGCAATGAAATTCATTAGCTTACAGATGTTTCTGCTATGAGATGCAGTGTACTCAGAACCGAGTGCTTATGCTTCACCGTTTAGCTTCCCCAGAGATTCTAAAATGAAATCCAACTATGTATATGTGTGTGTGTGTGTATATATATATATATGTATGTACATGTGTTCATATATGTATGTATATGTGTGTGTGTG
>NC_068981.1:71064793-71065905 GCF_001194135.2 Octopus bimaculoides
ATATATATATATATATATATATATATATATATAGAGAGAGAGAGAGAGAGAGAGAGAGAGAGAGAGAGAGAGATAACCTTCTTTGCGTATTTATGCATAAATATGTGCATTTATATATTTATGTATGTAGGTATATTAAGTGAGTGCGTGTATATAATTATATGAAAAATTGAAAGACCACACTCTCATAAACACTTGCGCGTACATGTGTGTGCTCATGTACGTGCGTATATTTATATATATGTGTATATATATATTCTCTTGTTCTCGTTCATTATGTAGATTACGATCGATTTGATAAATTGGAAAGAAATTATCTTGGAAAAAAAATCAATGCTAAATGTTTATTGCATGCTTTCCAGTAGAGAATTCAAAATGCATAACGTCGAGAATACAATCGACATAAAAGAAATGAACCTAAAAATATCATCTGACACGAATGTAAAGGAAAAGAAAATCACTTCTAAGCATTATCAGTTGTTTCTGCTAACTACAGAGCATCATAACAGGCTTTTGCTTCAACCTCAAGTTTTCATATTTGAATTTTACAGGAAATTTCTCAAGTTTTTCTTTATTAAATAACTCACAGGCTCCAAACACATGCGACTCTTTCTATCTTTGTATCTATCTCCCCCTCTCATTCTTCCTTCTACTGTTCTTCGCCTCTCCCTGTCACTACTATCTCTCCCCCTCTTTATCTCTCGTTGCTCACTTATATTCTACTTCCTCTCCTGTTTCTCCCTCTACCACTCTTTCTCCCTACCCCTCGCTGGTCACATGTGTCCAGCTACTAATTCTTTTCATTCTTGGCCTCGTCAAGCACATACGAACATTCTTCTTCGTCCCGTTTCCTTCCAGTTCGTACTTCACAGCGTTCAATATACACATATTTTTCCACGTCTGGCAGTATAGCCTTTTTTGTTTGTTTATTTCACCGTTTCGTTTTCCTGTCTTGATTTCCGTCCGCCATTATCCTCCATGGAACAAATTTAATTTGTGTCCGTGGGAAGAGCCATTTTAACGATGCGCCCTGCCCTAACACTTCGAAACCCCAGTGTTATAATGGTGGCAGCTGATGAAGGATATGTTCTCTATGTGGCCTGCGTGCTTTT
>NC_068981.1:71071252-71072877 GCF_001194135.2 Octopus bimaculoides
AGGGGATGGTGGCGAACCCTGCTGTACTCTTCCACCACAACTTTTTCTCACTCTTACTTCCTGTTTTTGTTATGCCTGTAATTGAAAGGATCAGCCTTGTCACACTGTGTCACGCTGAATATCCCCGAGAACTACGTTAAGTGTACACGTGTCTGTGGAGTGCTCAGCCACTTGCACGTTAATTTCACGAGCAGGCTGTTTCGTTGATCGGATCAACTGGAACCCTCGACGTCGTAAGCGACGGAGTGCCAACAACAACGTTACCACCTACGAATCTACATCCTATTCACCTTTACTTGTTCTTTAATCTTCCCTTACCTTGTCCTGCAGTCATTGGATGAATGCGGGCGTGTGTACGCACTCGAATGCCTGTTTTGTCCCTTCCTGATAGCCACATCTTCGCAGTCTCCGTTTCAGTTGTGCATATCACGTCTTACGTCCTTTATAGTGTTTACAGATCGTTGAACAACAGTCATGATGGCAGCAATTTAACAGCTGACACGAATCATCATGACACAAGTAACTCTTTTCCAATGTTCAGATGACATTTAATCCACCACATGAGCAAGCTTCTTCTCAAGTATAGCTTTAATTTTTATGCCCTCCAACGTCGTTGACTGTTCCTCCAATGCATCAAGCTGTTCCTAAAAAGAGGGAGACATAAAAATTCGTTAAATCTGAGACCAAACACTCCGTATATAAAGAAAACTTACGAAGAATATACACATATATGTATAGATGTATACTTTTTGTTTCATTATTTTTAGATTTATGTTTATATTCGTTATAGTCTATCCTTGTTTTTCTCTTTATGTGAATGTGCTTATATATTACTTGTTTTTTTTTTATATATGCATCATTGTTACATATCTGTTAGCATTCACTGTCTTCATAAGTTTGACTTTATAAGCTCATTTATCTTAACAACAGCGCCTAATCGCGTATTATTTGTTTTATTTTTTATTTGTACTCTTGCCACCCTGGTACCGGAATTTCAACTTCATTACTTCGTATTGAAGGCTTTCATTTCATTTACTCCCTCTACTCCCTTCCCTCGTGCCTATTTTCTTTCTTTAAAAAAAAATACCCGCGTTAAAACACACCATTTCCTCTCTAGTGTAGCTGGCTGAAAATGAATTTCATTGGTCACTTAACCAAAATTTGTATCTACCCACCATTCTTCCCTGGGTGGAGTTAATAAATTCTTCATTTTTCTCCTTGCCACAATAACTTGTGATCCACAGATAACGGTACCTGAACAAAAGTCAAGCTAAATAAATAGGTTATGCCTTTGAGTTACGTATCACATGTCTGCATTTCTAAGAAACATATATAATACGGGTTTACCTTCTCCATTCCATACACCTGTCAATTTATAATCACATAATTAGCAATTTTTGATGCTAAACAGTCATTTCATTGAAATCTTCATCCAATTCGACATGGGACGAAATGTATAACATATGGTGATAGATAAACATTTTTAACCGAGTATCATTTACTTTATGTCGTCTATACAAACAACATATAAGCTTGATGTTAACGGCCTCTCTACCAAGAAGGTAATTTTAAATCGCACTACTCTCTCTTTCTCTCTCTCTCTCTCTCTCTCTCTCTCTCTCTCT
>NC_068981.1:71073181-71077364 GCF_001194135.2 Octopus bimaculoides
TATATATATATATATATATATATATATATATATATATATACATATATACATGCATATATACATGCATATATACATGCATATATACATACATACATACGTACATACATATATGCATTCATTCAAGCATACGTACTTACATATATATACACAGACACACACGTACGTATCATAACTACGTATATATGTGTGATTGTATGCCAAGAGGGGATGGAAAATTTACCGATTGAGTGAATAAATGCTGACAACAGTCAAATTTATTGTAGAATCGGTCTAGTCTGCGATTATATATTTCATCTTCCATACTATCCAATTAATCTGATTCTATAAGACATCTAGCGATGCATAAATTATGAAATCTCAATTAATATGAAGTTTATCATGTTTGTACATGTAAGTGCGTGTGTGTGCGCGCGCGCGCACCCATACGTGTTTGCGAGTGTGTATACGCACACACAGACACACACACACTCACTTACACACACAGACACACACACACACACACACACACACACACAAACACACACACATTATATATATATATATATATCTTTTAAATTTATTATAATAACGTTCTGAATATGCAAATGACGTTCCTGCCGGCCACAGTGTAATGATGCTGTTTAATAAAGCGTCTGCTGGTCTTCTAATGTTTCTCACTGGTGGACCAGTTTTTGGGGGTTTCATCGAGTTGTACCGATATAATGCAGGATAAATATAATAATGATAATAATCCTTGGCTGGAATTTATAAACATTTAATGCTTCGCTACGCGCGTTTCCAGAGCTCATGTCTATCTTAAGATCACAGGCGGTGTTTCTAGGATGATGATATTGTAGTCTGTTGTATCTATGGGCATTGGGTTGATCATCTTCCTGGATTCATTTCTTCGGGCTATATAACATTAATGGATGTACAACGGATGGACGCTTATCCCCTTTGACCAGCATGAAAGTTGACTGAATTATATGATACAACGAACAAAACTGTAATCATTCCAGGAATACGGACAGTGGTCCTAAGAGACATGTGATATGTAGAAACGTGCATAGCGATACATTAAACGTTTATAAATTCCAACCCAGGATTATTATTATTATTATTATTATTATTATTATTATTATTATTATTATTATTATTATTATTATTGTCTTTGCACAGCTTCTAACGATCGAGATGTTCTATAGTGTCAGCTGTTCACTACCAGTGAATTAAGGTAACACCTCTAATTTTTCGAGCACCATTCGGAGTATTCGAGCGGTTCAAAGTAGTGCTGTTTTCTGCAAGTTCTCCACCCTTATTGCAGCCCCTATTTGATCTATGTACTTCTCAAGGGATCCGACAATTACTGGTACTACTACCACATTTTTCAGCGACCACAACTGCTTAACCTCCCAAGCTAACCCGTTATATCTGTCAACTTTTCTTTCTTCCTTATCGCATACCTTATTGTCAGCTGGACATGCTATATCTATGATCCAGCATCGTTTGCTTTCTTTCTCAATTAACACTATGTCTGGTTTCCTAAAATTCCATAGGATCTTTGTATTATCATTTTCGATGATGCCTTCGGGTTTATGCTCGTACAACGTTTTTGCTCTGTCAAGTTCATAGTTGTTGCAAAGTGTCCGATGGACAATCCTTGCTATGTTGTCTAGACGTCTCTTATATTCTTTCTGGTCTAGTGGCGTACATTGACTGGTAATATGCCATACGGTTTCACTATTTTTCCTATGTGTTGCCTATTCTGTATTTGATGTAATTGCTTCTTAATGCTTGCTCTTTGGTAGCACACATTAGAACCTCCATTTCCCCAAAGCCATCTTTTGTCTCTATCTGCCTTATCTTCAACATCCCCATGAAATTTTCCATGCATTCTTTCCTTTATCCACCTATTTTGAGTTTCATTCACTCTCAAGTGCTTGTACAGTACTTTATCTTTGCAATCTTCCAACCTACACAGATCTTACCTTCTTACTTCCAATAATAGCGGTTCTGTGGCATTTTTTACATACCATTCTATGTTGTTTTCTTCTGTTCTAATCCTGTGTTCGCATCCAATCACTCCGCTTCCTTCTCTTTTTCTTGGTACATAGAGTCTGCGTGCTTCACTTTTTGGGCGGAGTATCCTATATCTAGTCAGCAACTTCCTTGTCTTTCTATCTAAGCTGTTTAGTTCGT
The DNA here is from genome assembly GCF_001194135.2 of Octopus bimaculoides. Classification (NCBI taxonomy): domain Eukaryota; kingdom Metazoa; phylum Mollusca; class Cephalopoda; order Octopoda; family Octopodidae; genus Octopus; species Octopus bimaculoides. The sequence continues at coordinate 71,075,360 of NC_068981.1, forward strand.
CTACTGTGTCATCTGCTGATGGTGGTGGAACGTCTGCCGTGACTGTACAGGCCCACACGGGAGTGATTGCATTTAAAGAAGCTCTCCACATGTGTTACTGACTTTTCCTTTCTTACAGCGCGCTTCACTTGGTGGCATGTTCGAGTTTCTCTTCTCTTTGCTCCATCCTCTAATGTAGTATTTGTCTCCTGGGTGATCATTTGTATGGACGATCATTTTTGACCGCCTCCCATCTCAGGACGTCTAGATCTATTGAGTTCATATATCTCTTGCAGACGTTCTTGAAACGAAGATGAGGTTGTTTTTGGCCAATTCCCGCATATAGAAGGGCTTTTGGAATCCTACCATGCGGCATGCGATATACATGATCAAGCTAGCGCATACGGCGCTGCTGGAGCAGGATGAATATGCTGGGTATGTTGGCGCGGTTGAGGACTTCAGACTGACGAAGAGAGTCTGTGAAAGCAGAAAATTGATCACGATCACCAAGTTTGCTGTTTAAAAGACGTGCGTCGACAGCACACTGATTTACGGATTAGAGACATGGAGGCTATATGGCATGGAGGCTAATAATAAAAAGCATAGATATATAAACAAACCGAATAAAATTTTAAATAAAAATAATATCTACTTAATGAATAAAAATAATTTTAGTAGTTTAAACAGTAACAAAGCAGATACTATGATAATATGACTTATAATACCATATGCCATTCAAATAAAAACTAATTTAGTGAAATATATTTATAGACTAATTAATAAGCATTTCAATATGAATAATAAATATTATGAAATTATTAACAATAAAAAAATAAAGATAGGATATAGTTTAACTCATAACTTAGCTACTATTATAGCCTCTATAAATAATAAAAAATTAGATTTATTTTATTCAAATAGAGAATGTATTAATAATAACTCCCCTAATGCCAGGGCTAATGTAAAAAATATTAGTAGTAATAATACTAGGTAGGTCATTAATAAACATGATATTATTAAGAAAGATCAGAAATCAGTTACATCTAAAGCCTCTTCTTTAACCAATATAAACGATCATTCTTGTAAAACATGTGATTCTAAAATAAAGATAGCTGTATGGTTAAAAACTTATGGAAATTAAAAAATGTAGTGTAAAGTTAATACACAAATTGTAAAGTTACAACAATATAAGTGTAAAGTTACCACACAAATTAATAATAAATATATTTATACTGGATCTACTAAAAATGATATGAGGAAACGTCTTTAAACACATTTATATACATTTCGGAAAAGGAAGACAGAATTCAACGGGTCTAAGTAAATTCATTTGGGAACTTAAAGATAAACAAATTAATTTTAATCTCGAATGGGATATCATAGTGACTACACCTAGTTACAACATAAGTAATAAAAAGTGCCCCCTTTGTTTGAATGAGAAATTATTTAATTTAATGGCTACATTTCCTTTACTTAACCTGAGGGATGAAAAAATATTATTGTGCCTACATAAAAACAAATATGTATTTACTAGATACAAATGGGTCTTTTTTTATTATAGCTATAATTAATAAACTGTAATTTGATATCTAATAATAGATATCTTTAATTGTTGCAAGGTAAATTGATAACTCATGTAAATATAATTAGAATTATAAGTAGAATTTAATTAATATTTCCCCATTCTAAAGATGTGAGTATACAGATAGGAACATAATAATGATGTATCTAGGTCCCTATACATAAAACTTTCATATATGTGTGTGTGTGTCTGCATACATGAATGTGTATATCTGGCTGTAGCTATTTACTTATTTCTCCTTTCTTTTTCTCTTTTACTTGTTTCAGTCATTTAACTGCTGCCATGCTGGAGCACCGACTTTAGTCGAGAAAATCGAACCCCAGGACTTATTCTTTAGAAGCCTAGTACTTATTTTATCAGTCTCTTTTGCCGAACCGCTAAGTTACGGAGACATAGACACACAAACATATACACACACATACATATACATATATATAAAAGTTT
>NC_068981.1:71079383-71080311 GCF_001194135.2 Octopus bimaculoides
TATATATATATATATATATATATATGTTCTATATTATATAGGAAAATGACAACAACTCACCACACAGCCACGCTGTGGATGACATCTGGAAATCTTTCAGAAAAGTCGTGAGACTCTCGCCACATCTCAGACATAGGAAAGAGATTGCGAGGCGTAAGATGATTAAAAGTATCTTTTTGCTCTGTTTGGCTGTCGTCTTGTACGAGGTACTGAATACTTTAGAAGTCTTTAAAAACATCTTTCGTTGACGCATTGTGTTCTAAACAATAATATGTATACACACTTTAACTTTCCTTTGGGTTTTCTACATAACATTTTAAAATTAAAATGTTCTCTCCTTCTCCATATAAATTCTGGTAATTACCAGCTTTCGCCGGTAGTGACATTGAGTGTTTACGTGATTTATGTGAAATTTGTTTTCTGCTTCTTCTTCTAATTGATTTGAAAATATATTAGGAAGGATGGAAAGTTTGTCGTTCTTGAGTAGTCTCTTGAGGAAACAATTGTTGCAACGATTAAGTGATGTGGTACTGAGAAATGTGTGATGAAAAAGTTGATTTATCAAATTTCATATATCAGAAAGAAATCCTATCATTCTGAAATCTGAGTCTCTTCGTGTTGCAAATGTAGATTGGACAGTATATAACTAAGATGCAATAATAAGCAGTAATGAAATTATCCAGAGGTGCATGGATTGAAATTTCTTAGTAAATGCTCTTAAGTTGAGAAGCTTGCTTCCCAATCACATGGTTCCGCGTTCAGTTCCACTGCGTGGTACCTTGGTCAAATGTCTTCTACTATAGCCTCCAGCCGACCCAAGCCTTGTGAGTAGATTTCGTGAACGGAAACTGAAAGAAGCCCGTGTATATATATATTTATGCGGGTTTTTGTGTCTGTGTTTGCCCCACCCCACCCCACCCATCATCGC
>NC_068981.1:71080348-71086047 GCF_001194135.2 Octopus bimaculoides
TGACAGCCGATGTTGGTGTGTTTGTGTCCCCGACACTTAGCATTTCGACAAAAGAGACCGATAGAATAAGTAGTACGTTTACAAAGAATAATACAGGGATCGATTTCTTCAACTAAAGGCTGTGCTCCAGCATGGGAGCAGTCAAAATGATTGAAACGTGTAAAAGTGTAAAAGAGTGTTTTAAACGATAGTTGGCGAGAGTTAACGTTCCATAATTATTGGACATCTGTAATGTACATTTCGCCCGACAAAAGATTACGGTTTCTACTCCAGTTGTCTTGAGAAGTGTCGGGATGGGGTTAGAAAGTATGCGTATGTCCCGGAGAAAAGCATTTCTTAACACTGGGTCGTTAAGATGGATGCTCTCAAACAAAAAATAAAATTACAGAATATGATTACTGATAGCTTATTGATTTATGTAGCAATAAAGGCAGAAAATTAAGAACTGAATGGCTGTAAATGCTCGTTCATCTAGAATAAATAGAAATACCTCGCTGACGTTTACGTAAGAGATATAAGTAAGAAGAATGAGTTCTCTTTACTAATAATCTATGTAAACTTTCGACGAAATGTTAGCCAGCAGAGATGCATTAACAATTTATTATAAGAACTTTACTCCAAACAAATAGGGTAGGATATATATATAGCTTGCGTGTTAATTGTAGGTGTTTAGCTCCGGGTCAGCCTTAACCAAGCAAACATACGATTAAAATTCTTCCGTCTCGACCTTGCCGCCTTTTGTCATATATCTAAGAGTATATTATCTAAGTGTCTTCATTATTATAAGTTAGTGGTTGTGATTAAGGTAGATTTGAGCAGCATTTCTAGCACTTAGATATTCCTTTGTTGGCTTTGTGCTTAGTACGAATGGTGGGGGAAATTTTGATTGGTCGTAATGGACATTTAGGAAAATAATATTGCGCGTTCTCATCTCTGTTAATATAAATATAAAACAAAAGCCAAATGAACTAAGCAAAATATAATATAATATTCACTTTAAATAAGACGCAAATTGCTTTTCACGTAACAGTCTTCAATCTTTAAGACATTTGAACCAGATACTTATTTATAGGGCAAAAAGTGTTGATCAGAAGCTTATCCATGAACATGTATGTACAACAATATATCGAATTATATTACTATCGGAATTTATACTTCTAAACAATGTGTTGTGTATATTATATTGCATTACTTTTTATAACATAACAAGAGAAGTTATGATGGCATGAGGTCTCACAAATCAAATCAGATTGGTCAGAAATCGTTTTCTAATAACATACTTGTAATAAATTTCGCAAGGTTACTATTGTTGCTCTCTAACGCAATGTTAACTCCCAGATATGATCACTCCATCTTAGTTTAAAATACATAATATCTATGGCTATATCGTCTAATGTATCGTTTTCCATTTTAAAACATTGGGCTGTTATAATATATATATGTAAAAGAGGAATCTAGGTAAACAGATACCTCCCTCTTATAGCCACTCTAGCCACTCTTTACTCCGTGGACGTGGTCCCTGAAAAAGTGTAATTTCATTTGACCGCCGTTGACTATATATATATATGGTGCAAAACTTATAAATAACACGAAGACGAAGTAAAGAAACAAACAGTGTATAACGTCTATGTTCAGGAAAAACTGATGGAAAAGCCTTTTATGTTTCGAGCATGAGCTCATCTACAGAAAGAATACCTGAGGAGAGAGAAAAATGAACAAATGTTTCTCAATTATATATATAGTGTTTACTAAAATATATATAGTTTATTAAAAATATCTATATATATATTACGATGACTGTTCTCCTTCTAAAACAATAGAACATGATTTTAAATAAGATTAAAAACTCGATGCACTCTCAGCATAATAATATTAATATCGCAGTATGAAATCTGTTACGCAAAGACAAATAACTCGGAGTCAAAACTGGTAGTTTTGTTAGTTGTGGTAGACGTTAATGGTGATAATGGGAAATGAAGAGATACTGAGAGAAAGGGATAGAGAAAGTTATACACACATTCTATTGAGAAAATTTTTTCTCCGTGACATAATTCCACAGCGAGTGTGTTAATCCCGCAGAAACGTGTTAAGAATAATATAGATATTATTGTTAACCCTCGCTCCTTCATGTGCTTATGCCGAATATATATTTTCGTGTGTTTGTGTGTGAGTTTGTGCATGTTTATCAATTATTTTAATTTTAATTTGCTGTCAAATGTTTTAATGAATTCGTTCCTTAATTAAGATCGTATCGAAGCCTTTGCTGTACGCACTAATCTCTCAACTATCGCGGGTGTTACGTCCCCGCGATAGGTGAAAATCCGCGAAGTAGAAAAAGTGCTATACTCTTTATTATTTTTTAATTTGTATATATTTATTTCATTATAAATGCAAAACAGCACCACGGAAGAATCGACGTAAGCTTAAATAATAAACCGCGATAGGCGAATCGCGGTAAGTAAACCGCGATATGACGAGGGATTACTGTATGTACATTTATCTTCCATTTGGGGCGGGGGTGCATAAAGATAAAATAAGATAAGATAAAATAAAATAAAAATAGAAGAATATTGTCTTGAAATACGTTACATCTTAAGGCTAAACATTCACCCTGTCAAGAAATACACACTTCAGAAAAAGTAGAATTTGGGTTTCATGTTTCTCTACAAAGTTCTAATAAACGTAAAAATTCCACTGATATTGGAAGTTTATTGAAAGTTTGTAGTTTATAAATATCTGGAGTTATCAGTTCGTCATATATTTTACGTGACTAATAACGTCTTGTAATGTTGCTTTCTAACTTTGACACAAGACCACTTCTTTTATGTGGGAACTGTAATGTATTTAATTAATCCTGTACTTAGTTGGCTCCTATCCTGTAAACCAGGAAGGATGGTATACAAAATAACCATGAGAAAAATTGGTTTCAAATGTTTGCACAAGTCCAGCAATTTTGGGGGATTGGGTAAGTCGATTACATCGATCCCAGTGTTCAATTAGTACTTATTTTTATCGACCCTGACAGGATGAAAGGTAAAGTCGACTTAGGCGAAATTTGAACTCAGAACATAAAGAGAGACGAAAAGCCGCTAAGCATATTGCCCAGCATACTAACGATTCTGTCAGCTCGCCGCCTTAATCGTAAGAAATATTTGAACTAAATAGCATTTAGAGCAAAAATTTTAAGGGAAAAGTTGAAGTCGGCAGGATTTGAACCTAAAACATAAAGGTACCTAGTGTAACTAAAATAATGGCAAAGAGTTAATCTGGTATAACTCGCTTTGCGCCTTTATGTCTCTATAACACTTACTTTCAATACTTACAAAACTCCAGTAAAATAGAAGTGTATTAATATTCCAGAGTTTGAAGCATGACGTGAATATAATAATAGATATATAATAGGTTTCTGTCTACTTTACTTCCATTTAAAAATGAAATTATAGCTATTTCTTAATCTTTCTGTTATAAATTTTTACAAGATAGTGAGGGTCTTGATTTCGGTTATTCATTTTCAATAAACTCTAGATAAGTAATTTTTCAATGATAAGCAATTTTTCAGCTTGAGGCTATTATAAATATAGTAAGTTTGAAGAACCGGAAAATTGCAGTTTCTTATTTTACAGTTACTTTCTTCTGAAGCAAAATATCGCCAGAGTAACGGACTGACTATACAGGGTGGTAAAATAGCTGTGTTCAATAACAAGTGATGGTAGTTTGTTTTTTTTTTCAGACAGAATATAGACACAGAAATGAAATTATATATTTAAATTACGTTTATGTCATACATATCCAATAATCCCTGCCTAATAAAAGTGAAACAAAGAAACATCTACAATTTTCCGGAAACCAACTACATCATACATCATCTCACTTCTTTGTTCAGATAATAGGTACATACTTGTTAAAATAGCAGCAACACCAATTAGCAGCAACACCAATTAGCAGCAACACCAATTAGCAGCAACACCAATTAGCAGCAACATGATACTTGGCTGCAAGTGCTCATAGATATGTACAAGTCACGTTTGTTCTCATTGTGGCCACCAATAAAATCTACAGCATTCCGAAACTGGCCTTCTAGCTGGATAAACAAATAACACAATCATATTGTCATACTATGCCTTATGTGATGTTCGAACGTCAACCTATTTTCAAATACGCAATCAAGACTGCAGAGGGTCATATAGAACATGAAGAAACACAGATATATCCGAACGGATGATGTTTTGATCAGCCTGTTAATAGGTCATGGGTTCAAGTCTGCTATGTTCGTTACGGTGCGCATCTGAATAGGGCACGTAGGCATATAACTATGCGCATTTCTCACTTCAGAAGAATATTTGTTACAATGTATGGGAATTATTTTCTTGGTTTTTACCTAATTGTTTAAAGCAAAATCGAGGCACTTAACTAAATCTTTCTCGAAGAAAATATGCCAGTGCATCAGTATATGGAGCCTTATTCCATGCCGTGATTGATTTAATGTTAAACTAAGAAATGGTTACAGTTGCCATAATCAATACTGCGATGCCTTAATCAATATTGCCATGGGTAATCAGCTTGTATTATGTAACTAATAATACTCCGTAACTGTAGTGAATACTCTTAACTCTAAGCCATTCCATTACACCTCGCTATGACTGGGTATTAGGAGGCTGGAACAACTTACCTTGTAGGCATCGTCAGTGCAAAGTCGACATTTCGTTAACTGATGATGTTGGCTCCAATTTGACGGTGACGAAAGATTGATATCGACGATGGTTATTTGACAGTGGAACTTAGCTACAAAACCAATAGTGCTTCTTCAACTAAGAGGTTGAGACACTCACTAATACATTCAATATGTATTGCATAGTGTTCAAAGATATTTTTCTTGTATGTGTGTGTGTGTGTGTGCGCGTGTGTGTGCGTGTGTGTATGTGCGTGTGAGTGTGTGTGTCTGTGTGTGTCTGTGTGTGTCTGTGTGTGTCTGTGTGTGTGTGTGTGTGTATGTGTGTGTGAGCTATCTTCAGACAACAATATATAATATAAAGGAATGTACAAAACAACTAATTAAGCAATATGACTTTTACACTTTCTTGCAATTACCACACGGTTCAATCGGGTTATGTGTCAGATACTTCTAGGCTTGAAAACATTTGATAACAGCAATTATAATTACTTGATTTAATTATAGTCATTTTCATTATTTGACCAAATTAGATATTATGTAGACCAATTTACATTAACTCTAACCGTGAGAATTTCGAACACTGAGCAATAAGATGTAAACTTTTATAAATTGTGAAGCATCTCATAAATTTCTACATCATGCTACAATGATTTGATCATGGAGCATAAACAAGTCATAAGGAATCAATTTCATGTACTTTTGGAGATTATTCAAAAGCCTTATGACATTCTAAATTCTAATGCAAACATGTTCTAACCTGAGAAAGATGTTATTTTAAAACTAGTCTTAAAATGATTACCAAGTATGATAACGTAATTTATCTTTAAGTATCGACCAACCTAAGATCTCTCAGTCTATGAGGTTTACAAAAGAACTTAACAACAGAAACATTTAGCTCCTCTTTATTTGTATCTTTTTCCATTATTTGATTATATTATTGTTGTTGGCACTCCGTCACTTACGACGTCGAGGGTTCCAGTTGATCCGATCAACGGAACAGCCTCACTATATATATATATATATATAT
>NC_068981.1:71086057-71089093 GCF_001194135.2 Octopus bimaculoides
AAAGGGAAGTCATCCTTCCCATCTTGATCTGCGATACGTACGGACTCGAGTTTCTGAGTATTTACCCGTCCTCAGCGTATGACAATCGCCGAGCTTCGATGCGAAAAATGTCCCTATGCAAATACATATATCTTTTTCCAGTGAAATTATTCACTGATCTTGAAAAAGTGAAAACAAGCAATGTTAAATCTCTGAACGAGGTATTAACAGTAACTGCACGACAAGTAAATCAGCGTAAAAAGCTTGTGCATTCTCGCAGATTATAGCCTCCGTCACAGTATCTCCTGCGAGCTGCTTCTCCGTCAATCACACCATCAGCAGCTTCTCCATATTTTTATGGATAGATGTCCGCCTTTTAGAAATTATTTTGACGCCCTTGACTGGCGTTATAGCCTTTATCAACTCCTGCTTCAGTATGGTGCATATTGTAGAAGTGCTACGCTCGTACTGCTTCGTCATGTCGACTACACGCACACCTTGGCCATGTTTTTTGATAATTTCTTTCTTTAATTCAATGCATGTCATCCGCTCGTTCTTCTCACTGCTGTCCTTTGCACTCACTTTCTTCGGTACCATGGTTGAAAAAACGAAGTTTTGCAATATAACCGCAAGTAAAATTGTGAGTGCAACACTGGTGCTTCTGTAGCCTGCAACGACTAAGTAAGCATTTTAACACCCGTCTAGCTAACGATCCACTAGCGATCATCGTACTTGCTAACGTGCATATCTGTCTAGCTATCGAGTGAGACACGGGATGCTGGGTGGATGTTACGACGTTCACTGTGGCGTTCGCTATGCCAACTAGCGGTGGGATATCTGAAGCTGGCTCGTAACCCGAATCTTAGCTCGCAACTCAAAGCAAAAGATCGGCTGAGAGACGGCTCGTATCTCGAAAAACTCGTTAATTGGGACACTCGTATTTCAAGGTACCACTGTATATTGGAAACATATATGTAATATATTTAAGCCAGACGCTAGATAAGTAAAATGCTTATACTAAAAGTAAATGTGACTCCTAGATAGTAATATATTACTATCATTTTGACAGCTGAAGCTCCTCTCAGATTGGAGCAATTCTATTTCAGCTAATTCCCAGCTGACCACTATTCTAGCTAATTCCGTAAATGGAAATTGTATATTTTTGCTCAAGATATATACAATGCAGTGCAAATACAGCTGTCCGAACATCATATTAATATGTAAGTGAACTGAAATAATGTATGATCATAAAATTGTTGCAAGAACGCAAGTAGACATATTAATAAATAAGATTTGTATTTTCCTCTATGTTTAGAATTCAAACTAGTATGTATCTAAGGAAGATAGCACTATGTCTTATATTAAGAACATTCACAAGAGCGTGAGTCAAATGCCGCTTTAATAAGCATATGAGATTTGTGGAGGTTTTCATATCATATCATATGCGTGAGTGCGTGCTTGTGTGTGTATCCGTATGTGCGTTTGTGTATGTGTATAAATGTGCCTGTGTACCTGTGTGCCTCTGTGTGTGTGCGTGCGCGCGCGCGTGTGTTGGGCCTAAATTGATCACATATTTGCACATCTATGCACAAACCTGGGCAAAGTTTCTTTTTTTTTTTGGTAGGAGACCGGTAGTTGCTATTGTATATCATCTCCAAGCTACTGATTTTATCCTAGGAAAATATTGCTGCCTCATATCCAATGCATCTTGACACGAGTTTCGCCGTCGCAAGCGCTATAGACAGAATACAAAGAAACGGGAGAGCTATTGCAAAGCATTTTCTCCAACACATTGGCAATTCAACCAATACCCCCGTCATGAGCTGATACATTTTTATTGACCCCGAAAAATTGAAAGGTAAAGTTAGCCTCGATAGTATTTGAATTCAAAGTCGGAATACTGCCAACCATTCTATCCAACACTTTACAGGAATGATTCCTAACCCGATCTCTAATAGCTTTTTGGACGTACTATGATCTCACAAGGCGACAGGTGTCAGGTGACAGGTGTCAGGTGACAGGCGACAGGTGTTAGGTGACAGGCACAGGAAGTGTCTAAGAGGCTCTATACATCTATTTTGGATGTATAGAGGAACAGTGATTTTTTGTTGCAATTAAAATAATAAAAAACCCACATACAAAATCTTAATATTTTTTATTACTAAGTCCAAAACAAGGTGCGAAACTCCTTAGTTTATAGGACTATGAAGGAGAAATTAAGACGAAAGGAATGAATTTACTTTAGGCTTGAAAGAATTCGGGTCGTAAGAATGGGGATAACAAGAAAATGAGAAAAAGTTTCAAAGTCTGGCAGTTCGAGAAAAAAAAAATGCTACGAGCGTCGAACGACTTCTTAATTCTTGAAAGTACAACAGAATTTGAATGAAAATGCTGAGTTTCGAGTCAGGTGAGAGAGCACAAAGTGATCTGGAACTAACGGAGCATGTTCATCGGTGCGATTCCTATAGTAATAACGATAGAAATGACTAAGATTAAAATTTTTACTTTTTAATTATTGAATAGATTTTTGAAATAATTTTTCGTTGAAAAATTAGTTTATATATTCGTGTGAACTTAAAATTAGTCAAATACTGATGTACGTATGTGTTTATTCTGTTTACACAAGAAAGCTTATAATACTATATGTAAAATTTAAATGTTGTTACCTGTTCTATATTTTTCTATTCATGCAGACTAATAATATAAACCCAAATAGAATTTCTTAAGATATGTTCCCTCTGTTATGATTTCCATAAAAATTTTACATGGAAGAAAAGGAAAAAGCAGTCCACGCAAATATCTAAAAGGAGGCAGAGATTAGGTGGGATAGCTTATGAAAATATACCGCAAAAATTTGTTTCGTAAAAGGAATAAAAAATGGCTTTCTTGTTTGTAAAACACGATTTGATGAAAGGGAGCGCTAAGAAAACATTACTCTAACGCCGCTTTAATTAATATTTCATACATTAATCAAGTAAGTATAGACACGGATTACAGCATGTAGTAGCTGTGTGTGTGTGTGTGTGTGTGTGTGTGTGTGTGTGTGTGTGTGTGTGT
>NC_068981.1:71091234-71097978 GCF_001194135.2 Octopus bimaculoides
TGTACATACTTACATCTACATGTGTATATATATGCATATCAGGGTACAGGACGTTAGAACAATGAACTACAGACAACGGAACGAACACATAGGAACGGAAAGCCACTTGGAATATCCCTTCATCAGCTGTCTCTATTCTAACTAGACGTTTCGAAGATAAGACAGAACGTACTCTAGAATAGTCTCTTCCTGAGTAGTGGATCAACCCACTACACAGAGGATTCCAAGGTGGCAAACACAAACCAAGACAGGAAAAATTGAACAGTGAAAACAACATTCAAAAGCCGTACGGCCAAACGCGAATCTGAGGTAGAACGCTAGTAGTTCGTCTTGCCTTCACAGCGGCTGGAGTGAAAAGAAAGTTGATTTATGAGGCTAACGATCAAAACGTCTTTTGCGGGAAAGTCTACACAAATTCAATCAGTATATAAGGAACAACATGGAGACCAAATATATTCAATTTAATCCTTTAAATTGAGACCGTGATCTCCTGAAAACGCCAGATCCGAATTTAGAAACTCTATTGTTTCAAACGAACTATAAAAATCTTAGAAATGTGAAAAGTCTAACATAGAAAAGGATAAAACTTAAACATAGTCGTGTATGTTATGAAACATATATGCATATGCATATATATATATGTGTGTGTGTGTGTCTGTGTGTGTAGAAAGATATATATATATGTATGTGTGTACATATATATGTATACATATGTATATATATATATATTATATATGTACACACACACGTGTGTGTGTGTGTGTATTCGTGTGTATTTGAAAGCGCATGACTTAGTGGTTAGGGTGTTGAACTCACGAGTGCGAGATCGTGGTTTCGATTCCCAGACTGGACGTTGCGAGTTCTTGAGCAAAGCACTTCATTCCACGTTGCTCTGCGATCGTTTCGTCATCTGACATGTGGCACACGGTGCACGTGTACAGGTAATGTCGACTTGATGGAGGGAGTAAGCTTATGTGTACACAAACATTTGATCACTATAAGCAAATCAACTGTGCGGTTGTTCGGCAAGAAGTTGCTGAACCCGCATACGTCGTCTAACGACGGAAGCGTCCTTGATATATATGTACATATATATTATACATGTGTGCTTGTATGCGTGTGTAAACTCCTTACATTACTTTTTAATGAAGACATTTCCAAGTTCCTTCACAACCCCAAAGGTAGGTTTATTGCTTATTTCAAAAGCGAAATTAGTATAGCTAATAATCGCATTCTCGGCGCAGTTAACTTCAAAATTACAAGTGCAGTGCGATTAGATCAGTTTAATTGCAGAACCATTGTCATCAAGTGGCTCCATCATATTGAAAATAAATAAGCCTCTAGACTCTCTCAATTCGATATTATGAAAATCTTTACCTCTGAAAGCTCTGGATTTCAGAAAATCATCCACTGTAATTAATTATCCTGATGTTTAGGATAGATATGAAAGCCGGGAAGCCATGACAATTTCTATTAGTTCAAAAAGGAGGTTATCTCTGTTCAATCATTCCATTATAACTTTCATGGCGATGAGGCATCGATCGTGTGAGTTCATTCGTCTTTGATATTATTAGAAACTGAACCTCCCTCTCTTATCTCTAGTTCGAAGAGGGATGAAAGCCAGGCAGCCCTACGCAACAGTTTTGTAGATAAGTGATAAGATTATTTTAAAATTTTTGGTTTAGAAATAACTCTTAATACAATGCTAACGGTTGGTATTAAGCTTTCTAGAAATTACATTAAGTTTTATTAAGAAGTAAGCCGTTTTTTAGACTAACTGGAGACTTAATTATCACGTCTATAATTAAAAACATAGTAGACGTGATAATTAAGTCTCCAGCCGCTCCTCGGAAGATAAAATTTCACAAAGAACGACTCGTTGTATGATGAAGGCTAACCAGCCCAAGTTCGAAGTTAATTTACAGAGAGGATATCCTCTACCACCCCAAGTCAGAGGATTGTTATAAAGAGATAAGCCCTCTGAGTTAAATGCCCCTTATAACGTCACCGCGATCGTTTCCAGGAATTTACCATCCCTTGTTATATGCCACTTCTTATCAACACACAAATACCACAATAAATGAAATCTTCCACAGCTGAAGTTATATAAAGAACAAATACATATACACGCACATGTGCAAACTCATATATATATATATATATATATATATATGCCAGTATGTACGTAATTTTGTATGCATGCATTTAGCAAGTTATTGTTTCGTTGTGATTTCAGTCAGTAATTTTCTTTTCCTTTATGATTGACAGTTTTCCACCGTACATTTCCATAGTGTATTCGTCTAATCTGTTTCTTTTCTTATAATTTCTATTCCATTTTGTTTCTTATAGAATGTTTCAGACTATATTTCAAAAGTCGTGTTGTATTCATAAGAACGTTGGTGTTTTAACTACTTTAATTCTCGATTGTCTGGGAATTCTTTTTGTTTTATACTTGTAAATAAATATTTTTAATCTTTTACGATTCAGAAATAATCAGTCTAACTTCTTATTGCTAGGCTTTGCCATGTTTTTTTCTTTTTCTTTTTTGTTCAGATTATTATTATGTGGTTCAATATTTTTTGACCAGAACTATTTACAGTTTGAATGAACCCTCTTCTTTCAAAGACAAGTTTTACATTAGTTTGTTTATTGATTTTTATGTTAACGTAGCTTACTCTCTCCAGAATAGCACTGTTATATTTATTAAGGCTGTGCTTTCTAAAATTCTCTTATTTGCGGGGAATTTCTGATTGTCATTTTATATTTTACGTTTGAATATGTGTGGAATTGCAAAATATTAATCACTGTCACATCACAAATGATTTCTGATTACTTTCTAGACGAAGTATACACATTTTTTTTCTTTTCAAAAGATATTACATTAAAGTGGTTCTTCTAACATTCTACAAATTTATAGGACTTAAGTAAACACCTCCAACTAAGGAAACGTTCATAGTTATACAAGTACATTGTACTTATGGTACTTATACATACGCATGCATGTATATGTCAGTTTATAGCAGCATATATGTATACGTGTGTCACATTTCATATGCATACACAAAAACATAATATTATATATGCATAAATATATCATCGTATTAAGCTGTTCATCTCGACACGTTTTTCTCAATTCGTTTTTTCCTCTATCTCCCCATTGTTTTTTCTCTCACCCATTTCTGTCGAAGATCATGGGCTCAAAACGTCAAAGACTTTTCCATTCTTCCCGAGCGTCAAATTAATATAACTGCTTGTTGTTCTCTCACTCGTCTTTGCCTTTGTTTTCTGTACATTTGAACTGTGTGTGTGTGTGTGTGTGTGTGTGTGTGTGTGTGTGTGTGTGTGTGTGTGTGTGTGTGTGTGTGTGTGTGTGTGTGTGTGTGTCTGTGTCTCTGTGTCTGTGTGTCTGTGTGTGTATGTGCGTGAGTGCGTGTGTATGTGCTTGTGTACATATATATATGTATGCATGTAGGCTTGCATTCATATATTTATGTATGTATGTATGTATGTATGTATGTATGTATGTATGTATGTATGTATGTATGTATGTATACATTTATTGAATGAGCCAGCCGCCACCCGCGAACAAGTATAACTTAGTAGCATGCACAGGTTTATGTACCTACGTAGTTGCGAGCAGACATACTCGCCGTCTAAACCCTCTTTCTCTTTGATTCGAGAAAAGGCAGTTGCACTAGTACACAGTTTATACTTATTTTCGGCTCAGAAGACTAGGGCAACGTGAAATAAAATGCCTTGTTCAAAAATACGCTACGCATCACGAAAATATCTGCTTTTCTATATTTATTTTGCTGTCGCTTTGTAGTCTCACTTTCAGGATTTATCCAGCACCAACATTTTGCTGCCTCCTGCAACACGCGTGATACATAAGTCAAGATCGGTTCTCCGGGAATTAAAATAACACATACTTACCAAAAACATGAGAGGAAGCGCAAACTTTTGTAGATACGTAGTAGACACATCATATCTCACCAAGAAGTCTACGCTTTTGCAATCCAGGAACGGGATGGCTACTAAATATTTTATCAATAATAAAGATATGGATGTCTCAAAGTTTCTACTTTGAGACAGAAAATGAATATTGATGGTGAGAATGTGTTAGCAATCACACACTTCATTATCAACTGTTCAAAAATGTCTGAAAATTACTAATTGTACTAATTCACATCCTCTAAATGTAATCTATTACACTCTGCAACAATTATTTTGTTTTTGGTCAGTAAATGCTATTCGTTATTTGCTGTTATCTAGAAACCAAAGGAAATGACTACTACTCCCTTCAAACTTTGCTTTTGTGACCTAGACATCAATGTTCTGAAACTGATCTATTTTCCATTGCATTTCAGAAAGATTCAGCACTGAGTTTCTGAAGCAGAAATGTTATAGCAAATAATCTGCTCAATACCACAGTTTTGCAGGTTGGTTTGCAGGAGTAGTTGGGATGGGGCATCATAGCCATGTGTTGAGAGGGATTCTTTGGGGTTTGAATGAATGTAACAAAAGCAAAGGTTGAAGGAAATAGTAATTTTTTTAATACTTTCTAGGGATGAAAAATAGGAAATAACAGTTGCTACCTAAGGACAAAAACTGTTACATGGTGTTAGTGATACATTGAAATTTTGTAAAACATTTCAGGGGTTCTCCATTTGAGGTTCTTCATTGAATGCATGCACACAATAGCATATACATATGGTATACCCATATACATAAACAGCAATAAGACATACACACTTGTGTACTAGAATGTCATGGACACCCATTCCATTCGTGTTAGTTTAGCTGCATATGCTGCGATAGGCAGGTATACACTAACTCAATTATATAAATTTCAGGTTCTCCCCTCACTCAAGGGAAAACGCCTTGAACTTTGTGAAGAAGAAACTTAAATCTCAAAGAAAAAGCACTCATGTATTCAGGCGTACATGCATACTTACATAGGTACATACATACATACATACATACATACATATATGAGTGAGTCTTTGTACATTTGTATATGTGTAGGAGCGTTTGTGTGTACAAAAACTCACATATAGACACAGACACATATGTAAACAGTCACTATTACTAATAAATATTGCATTATATCATATTATATATGTGCGTGTATCATGGATAGAAGAGCTTGACACCGCGAGAATGTAAATGCGTGCCGTTTTCTTTTTTTCTTTTTTTTTTTTTGGCATTCATCTACAATGTAATTTATTATCATCATAACATCTCTTTACCACTGTTTGTCAGTTGCAATATCTGTCTACTTTTCTCCTCTACACTGCTCTCATTCAAGCCGAATCCATCTGACACCAACACCCACGCTATTCTACCGTTTTTCGTTTTGTGATGGGTAGGTGGTGATCGTTTTATCGTTCAAAACATGGCGACAAAATGTTTGTAATATATTGTTATAATAATGAAGAAACTACTTCTGTTCAGAGGCTTCTAAAGGTTAGATTTACTTCATTATTTTCTATGCACATGGCCTTCCATCTAAGATTACATACGCCAAAACATTTCATCGTGACTACGCGTAGTTTAGTCTTAAAATAATTTATACACATAAAGATAAATAGACATTGAATTTCAATGCTATATAGATTTCCATAGATAATGTGTAGTGCCGTTAATACAATACAAAACACTGAAAGTAAATACAACTACGGTAAAAGACTTTGGAGCGAAGTTCCTGCCAAGATTCGAACTAACTATCTCGCTCAATTTGTCAATGTGTGCCATGCACCTTCTCTCCCAGTAATGTAATGCACTTAAAATTGGTGTCATTTCCCGACAAATTGCATTTCCGAATGATCTAGAAGCTTTGCTCAAGGATATGAAAAAACTGGAGTGTTGAACCTCCAAAATAGTATCCCCTCAGGCACTACACGGAGCTCTTCGCTCAATTCCATGCAAGTTGTTCTTACTTTCTTGGAATTGTTTTATATAACATGCGTTGTATACCGTGATCGGCAAAAGTTAATCAACTTTGAGTCGTAATGCCTACATACATACATATCGATACACATACAAATATCTTGTCACGTAATTATTATTTTTCTATATATAATAGCTATGCACAGTTATGACATAACTGTATTAATTAAGTCATTATTTCTGTCTTTATAAAATTATAAATATCACACAATAACGTATATTTGTCAACACAATTCATTGTACATACGTAAATACAACTGTTTGGTATAACTATATGGATAATTAATTGTAGGATAATTCTGATTTTGAAACGCATTTTCTTAATTAGCTGAACAACCCAACAAACTCAATGCTATTGACTGTAGTAATTGACTTCTTCTTATGTTCGATTTAACATGTAGATTTAAACTATGTCAAAAAGAAATTTAGACAATGCAGTCATGTTTCCAATTCTGTCATCATCACTTCAAGAACTCATAGATAGATTTAGATGTTGTTTGGTATCGACTTAGATTTCGTACAGTTCGTTGTCGTTGTCGTTGTCTATTTATATATGATGCGATTGGTCTTCCTTATTTTGTTCCATTCATGTGCTTGTTTGCTGCTTATCTTACGTGACTCTATTCTTGGAAAATCTACATAATTATGTATAATGCTTGTGATATTGTGTGGCACTCCATCGGTTAAGACGATGAAGGTTCCTGTTGATCCGATCAATGGAATAGCCTGCTCGTGAAATTAACGTGCAAGTGGCTGAGCACTCCACAGACACGTGTACCCTTAACGTAGTTCTCG
>NC_068981.1:71097988-71100976 GCF_001194135.2 Octopus bimaculoides
CTGCTCGTGAAATTAACGTGCAAGTGGCTGAGCACTCTACAGATATGTGTACCCTTAACGTAGTTCTCGGGGAGATTCAGCGTGACACGAAGTGTGGCAAGGCTGACCCTTTGAACTACAGGCATACCAGAAACAGGAAGTAAGAGTGAGAGAAAGCGGTGATGAAAGTGTACAGCAGGGTTCGCCACCATCCCCTGCCGGAGCCTCGTGGAGCTTTAGGTGTTTTCGCTCAATAAACACTCACAACGCCCGGTCTGGGAATCGAAACCGTGATCCTACGATCGCGAGTTCGCTGCCCTAATCACAGGGCCATTGCGCCTCCACATGTTACATACATACGATAATTGCTCATAATTTATGTACAAGGCTAACAGTTTTGAGGGGCAGTACATGACTGATACTTTATTTTTATCAGTACCGGGATTTGAACTCAGAATATAAAGAACCGGAAAACAAACTTCAATGCATTTTTTGTTCCATATTCTAATGACTCAGCCAGGTTTCTACCTGAAAAATACATGCATACATATTATAACAATAGCTATAATAATAACAAAAACAATAATAATAATCCTTTCTATTATAGGCACAAGGCCTGAGGTTTTAGGGGAGGGGACTGGTCGATTACATCGACCCCAGAATTTCACTGGTACTTAATTTATTTGACGCCCGAAAGGATGAAAGACAAAGTCGACCTCGGTGGAATTTCAACTCAGAACATAGCAACGGGCGAAATACCGCTAAACAGCTTGACCGGAGTTCTAACGATTGTGCCTGCTCGCTACCTTAATAATAATAATAATAATAATAATAATAATAAAAATAATAATAATAATAATAATAATAATAATAATGTTTAGCGGCAATAATGATGATAATAATAATATGTTTAGTGGCATTTCGTCTGTCCTTGCGATCTGATTTCAAATTCGGCAGAGGTCGACTTTGTCTTTCATCCTTTTGGGGACGATAAATTAAGTACAAGTGAAACACTAGTCCCCTCCCTCAAAATTTCAGGCCTTATCTCTTTAATAGAAAGGATCATCATCATCATCATCATCATCATCATCATCATCATCACCAGTAGTAGTAGTAGTAGTAGTAGTAGTAGTAGTAGTAGTAGTAGTAGTAGTAGTAGTAATAGTAGTATAGCTATCGTTATGATATGTATGAATGTATTTTTCAGGCAGAAACCTGGCTGAATCATTAGAACGTGGAAAAAAATGCATTGACGTTTGTTTTCCAGTTCTTTACATTCTGAGTTCAAATCCCGATGCTGATAAAATAAAGTATTGGTTGTGTACTTCACCTCAAAATTGTTGGCCCTGTACATAAATTACAAGCAATTATCGTATATATGTAACATAATGTTATATCTCAAGCATTATATATAATTATATGGATTTTCTAAGTATAGAGTCACGTAAGATTAACAGCAAACAAACACTTAACACAATAATAATGATAAGACGAAACAAGCTAGATAAATCGAGCAAAAATATAAAATCGAAGATTTTATAAAACTTCCTGCAAACAAGGAACTAGTGAAACAACGAATACAACGGAAAGCCAGACGGTAGGACAAAAGAATCAAATTTTATCGACAAAACAAGGTATTCAGGACGGATGCAAAAACATTTTACAGGGAAATGTGCAAAAGCAAGATAGAAGTAAAGGACCCACCTAAGACTGAGGAAATTGAAGCGTTCTGGAAGAAGATATGGAGCATCAAAAATGAATATAATGCTGAAGCTCACTGGATAAAACGCGAGAAAGTGAGACTGGATAAATTTGAAGAACAGAAGTTGTAAACAATAGTAGAAGAGCTAGGATGTGTTCTCACGAATGGAGAACCCCATGACTGGACCGGATCCCTAACTTCTAGCTAAATTGCTTGACAGAAGTACACCAAAATGTTGTTGCATTCCTAACAAATGTCATCCAGAATCCAGAGAAAATACCTGCCTGGCTGACAGAAAGAAAAACATACCTTCTACCAAAAACTGAACACACAAAAAAATCCAAAGAACTACCGACCAATAACATGTCTCAACACCACCAACAAAATCCTCACATGCATACTAACTGAAAAAATATACACTTTCCAGGAGCAGAACTCTATCCTTCCACACGCTCAAAAAGGTTGTAAAAGGAATTCTTATGGATGCAAAGATTAATTACTCGTAAATAAAATTATTGTAGAGAATTGCCGGAGCAACGAGAAGAACCTGAATATGGCATGGATAGACTACAGGGAAGCGTTTGATTGTGTCCTACATAATTGGCTACTCAAGGCCCTTCAGATATATAAGATCTCTCCTGTAGTCACCAAATTCTTACAAGGTAGCCTGACCAAGTGGAATACACGTGTCATTCTAAACCATAGTAATGGTGTGAGCCAATCTAACAACATCAACATCAAACGAGGCACCTTTCAAGGTGACTTCGGCTCCTCATTACTCTTTTGTATGAACACTGATAACACTCCCAAACGAATTGAGCAACACCAGGTATGGATTCAAAGTGTATAATATTATAGCAAATCATCCGTTTTATATGGACAATCTGAAGTTGCTTACTAGAAATGACGAAAAGCTAGTAGGGCTGTTAACAACTGTTAAAGAGTTCAGAAAAGACATCTGGATGGATTTTGGCCTTGATAAGTGTGTTAAAGCAACTTTTATTATCAATTTAAGCTCTTTAGAATGGAGATATTCAGTCAATATGCTTTAACAATTTTGGTCGTATCCATCTTTTTTCAGTGGTTATGTGATAAGAAGCTTACTTTACAACCACATAGTTCCGGGTTCAGTCCCACTGCGTGGTACCTTGAACAAGTGTCTTCTACTATAGCTTCGGGCTATATATGTGTTTGTGAGTTTGTGTTTGTACCCACCATCGTTTGACACGCGATGTTGGTGTGTTTACGTCCCGTAACTTAACAGTTCGGCAAAAGGGGCCGATAGAATACGTATTTGGCTTACAACG
>NC_068981.1:71101175-71107606 GCF_001194135.2 Octopus bimaculoides
TCCAATTTCAGTCTTCTGTGGTCATATACAGTGGAGAAGCAATGGCCCAGTGGTTAGGGCAGCGGACTCGCAGTCGGAGGATCGCGGTTTCGATTCCCAGACCGAGCGTTGTGTGTGTTTATTGAGCGAAAACACCTAAAAGCTCCACGATGCTCCGGCAGGGGGGTGACCCCTGTTGTACTCTTTCGCCCCAACTTTCTGTTACTCTTTCTTCTTGTTTCTTGAGTGACGCTGTGATGGACTGGCGTCCCGTCCAGCTGAGGGGAACACATACGCCATAAAAACCGAGAAACCAGGCCCATGAGCCTGGCTAGGCTTTAAAAGGGCGCATAAATAAATAAAATAAATGGTCATATGCATATTTAGCAAGCCTTCTTTTCCTCTTTAATTACTATGAATACGTTTCTTTCATCTTCAGTCACACTTCCACCTAAGCAGACAATTGAAATAATCCACGTACCGAATTTTTTCCTGCAAATGCTCATTTCGAGACCTGGCTCAAATTTTTCAGTTTCTCTTCCTGAATCTTAATATTGGTTTTAAATTTGGCACAAGCCCAGCAATTTCGAGAGAGGGAGTAAGTCAGATACATCGACCCCCCCCCAGTGCTTAACTGATGCTTATTTTATCGACCTCGAAAGGATGAAAGGCAAAGTCAATCTCGGTGGAATTTTAATTCAGAAGGCAAAAACGGACGAAATACCGCTAAGCGTTTTGCCCGGCGTGCTAACGATTCTGACAGCTCACCGCTTCTCTATATGGTAATATTGGTATGAGATGTATTAATAACCCATATCTAATTCTATTACATCTACTCTTATTATTGGAGCCAATAAAGTTTTCTTTATATAATAAGCAATATTCTAACATGTGTTTTCTACATTCTCCCATATGTTTTCTGCGTCCAATTTCATTTCAATCAATTTTTTTTATTTACCTACCCACTAGTAAGACCATTAGTAAAATCACCAGACATTTGATATAATTAGTCTCCCTAAGTACTTCAAATTCATTATCCAGTGTCGCCTAAAGAAGTGTGATTGACGCACATACTTTGGCTTTTATTTCTTCTTGCATGATAATGGTGAAATAAGGGTTCTTTCTGAAATCAAAAATTTCAATCTGTAAAATTTTATATCTTTATTACTTTTTTTTTTTAGTTTGTCTGAGCTCCTTTCCATTTTCTGTTTTGACTCTTCTAGATATTCTACTATATACAATTTATTCTTTTTTCATATTTCTAATTTATCTATCATCAAACCTCTTGATCGATGTTGAATGATACCATTTTGATTCTCTTAATAAAACATTATTCTTTCATTGTTTCTACCAGTCTCTATTATAGCTATCATATCCGTTCTCATGCTCAGTTGTTATCTAACATGCCAAACTAAATGTTGTTTCTTTCATATAAATCATACTTGTCACGCATTTCATATCAATTTACCATGCAAAGAAAACTTATTACTTATTTCTTAGCTAAACAAACGGTTAAATCCACGAAATCTCTTAACCATTTCATATAACCTCTCGAGATCTGCTTTGCTGATCTCGAAATATTATATGACATTTTGTGAATCGCACACACCACATGTCCCGTCACTTAAAATTAATCGACGATTTATAGTTTCCAGTAACTTTTGTTGAAATAATTGCAACTTCATTTCGATTTCATTTCGATTTTATAATCCAACTGGAGAGGAACATATAAATATGTTTCTTACAACAAAAACGCGCGAGCACGCACGCACACGCACACACACACACATACACGTGTACACATACACGGATATATGTATATGTATATGTGTATATATATATATATATATATATATACGTATTTTATGTATATGTGTACATATAAGATATATATATATATAAATTCTACCACCTCCTAGATTTCGATTATCTCCCCTATACCGGAAGAAATCCCTAATTACCTCCCCCTATCTAGAACTCTTCTTTCTCAGACTGGAACGAACACGACACAATGAAGTAGAGAAATTTGAAAAGACAACACGAAACCGGTTATTTCTCAAAATACAATGTTTATATACCAAAAAGATTTTATAACATTTTTCTAACATTTTTCTAACATTTTTCTGACATAATTTAAATATATACTTTAACCATGTAACACAAGCCTTCTGTAGTTTTTTCACTCTTATTATCTTTTATACATCCAACCACGTGCTTTCACATACCAACTTTCTCACCTATATATATATATATATAATACGTGTGCGCGTTCGTATGTACGTAAGATCGAATGTGTATGTGTGTATGTGTGTACTTGAGACTTGAGGTCGTTTTATTTGTCAAGAAACAAGTTTTGTCCGCTATTTATGCATCATCCCTACATATCTGCCGTGGTACAACCATCTACTAAAATACACATTTGATTAATTCATGGTGTACTACATCATAGTAAAGATAGTAAACATAGAAAAAGCTACAACCATGTTTCAAAAGCACTTTCCGACTTTACATTGACACATTCATCACTTGTTTGGCCCACTGAATCATGAACTACTTGTCACATAATGTTTTGCGAATTTGATTTAATTTGGAGAATACAGAGTTTGGGGAGACTTATAATACCAGTGAAATGAATGTAATTGGTGTTCAGAATGAATTTATTTAGGTCGATGCATGCAGGAAAAACTTTGATGGAGAGAGATCGAGATCACAGTACATCAGAAGTAAATTAAGAAATAAAAATTTAGTGTAACGAGAAGAGGAAAATGAGTGCATTTAATGGGATTGAGTAGATGTACACAGGCGGTTAGTTGAGACGAACAGAGCTCGTTATAATTACAGTACAATATACAAAAGTTATGGCGTATCTGTGAGCTTGTAGCTGAAGTGTGTTGAGAAGGCGGATTCGCAGATATATATTTATCAATACACTTTATCTATTACTTCATGGTCAGTGTGGTCAACAGAAGAACGAGTCTTATTTGCATGTTATAAACGCTCAGCAATTCATATATCTAACGTTTATCATAAGTGCCATTCCCATAAGAAATGTTTCTTTATTCGCTCTTGTAGGTTTTATGCACAATGTTTTGCATGAAGATTCTAGACAAACTATTGGCTAATAATTATTTTGCTCATTTATGTTTTTTTTTTTTCGACGGTTTAATCTATCGCTCTCCAATTTATGCTGACATGTGATTTAAGAATTTATTCCTGCATTACAAATGCAGTTTAACATTTCCAATTAATAATTTTGAACTAGATGCATATCAGTTATATATTTTTTTCTTTTAGATGTGTCCTTTTCAAGAAATCTTATACACGTATGACATTCGCAAATTCTCAGCTATGTCAAATTTTCTTCGCTTATGCCCCTAAATTCTCTCTCTCTCTCTCTCTCTCTCTCTCTCTCTCTCTCTCTCTCTCTCTCTCTCTCTCTCTCTCTCTCTCACACACACACACACACACACACACACACACATACACACACACACACACACATACACACACACACACATACACACACACGCATACACACTCTCTATCTCTCTGTCTCTCTCTCGCTCTCTTCTAGATAATATTACGATTTACAAAATTGTATGATATTCAACGTGTATAAGCTTGATTACAAGGTTAGTTGCGTTTTCATTTAATTAATTCTCTGTTTTGAAAAATGCCATTCCATCGAACATTTTACTGTTTTATATTTCTTTGTTTTAATTTGTCATCGTTTAGATATGAATACCTTACTAGATTATTATTTTTATAATATCTCTATAAATCATCGTCACATTACGTCATAGCATGGGCGCGTTGAGAATGTAGAGAAGACACGTTGAGGTATGCTGCCAGGTGAAGACTGCTGACGATATATAGTTTGATTTATCATATTGTGAAATTAAAAGGGAAAACAATCAGACTGCAGAAAAGGGAACTTGGTTGCGACGCGTGTTACAGTAAAGGGAACTTCGGTTTTCTAAACAAGACTAGAAAAATAAAGGAGGACGAAAGAGGATAAGAGATAACAGCAGGGACTGCAGGAACAACACAGTAAGCCTCAGAAACCAGTTTCCAGAACACCCCCCGGTTACTATAGGAGGATGTTGAAAGAGTCATCTCGTTCCGGTTGCTTGGAACTGCTCACCAGAAGCTTGAGTATTCCTTCTTTGGTTACAACCAGTAACGCCACTCAATGATAAGGAGGAACTGGAAAATAGACAGAAAGAAAACACAGAATTTGAAGAAAAAAAACCCAGTCTAAACCGAATATAAGATGGACACGTGAGGAGGTACTCGTGTATCTTTGGAACTGCATAAAATTTATGACTCTTCAAATAGCCAACAGAGAGGTAATAAATCTACAGGGGAAAAAAGGAAGGAATGAATAGGTAACTGAAGTGGGGTTGGGCATTGAATTTGTGAAACTTTTGAATCTTAGTCAACATAATCGACTTGATCCCTTCTCTTAAATTTCATGCTTTAGGCCTAAATTTGAAATGATTATTACAAGGGTAGTGGATCGGCAGAATTTTTAAAATGTTGAACAAAAGGTTTTGTAGTATTTGCTCCGGCAGTATTTGCTCAGGGAAAATCCTATTGCTGTCACCTTTGCCTTTCATATTTACGTGGTCGATAAAATAAAGTACCAATCAAGTACTGAGGTCGATGGTGTCGACTAGATTTTTCTACAAAAAATTTCAGGCACTGTGCATTGTACATATGACAATAGGATGTGATTTGCTTGTTATTTCTAGGAAGTCGAGTGGCAATGAACAAGCTTTTCTTGGGTTTATATTTTCGTATATATCCGTTTTGTGGACTGCAAAAAGACAGAATTTTGAATTTAAATTGTTTGTCCTTTAATATAAAATATAGTCAGTTTAAAGGCAAAGAACTTTTGAATGAATTACTAACTCATTTCATTTTCAGAATTTACTTAGATGACATCTCCATAAACAACGTTCCTAATCAATGTCATATATTCATCATTATGATGTATATTTCATCTGCAAACAACATTCTATGGTTTCTTGGATCGCCTACTCAGCTAATAACAACACTTAATTGTCTGTGAGAAAACAATGGAGTTGGAACACATAATCTACACCTCTTTAAACTTTGTCATCGATTCTTATTCATTGACATAACAAAAACAGGCCATATAAGAAATTGCAGTTCTTTAAAAATTATGGGCAAATCGGTTTCAGAATTGCGCATCAACAACAGTATGTTCTGGTGCTCAAAAAAAAAATCTATAAACAACTTTGTGAATTCTATAAGTGAAAAAACCAAAACTGAAGCATGGTTTGCTTCCACGCTACACATGGCCATATCACTGTTGAACCTCCGAATGTTTCTTCTGAAAGGTTTTGCTGCTGCAAACAATTGATGCAATTCATCAGCTAAATTTGGAATTACTCTTTTCTCTTTTATTCTTACTTGTTTCAGTCTTTTGACTGTGGCCATGCTGGACCACCGCCATTAGTCGAGCAAATCGACCCCAGAACTTATTCTTTGGAAGCCTAGTACTTATTCTATCGATCTCTTTTGCCGAACCGCTAAGTTACGGGGGCGTAAACAAACCAGCATCGGTTGTCAAGCGATGTTAGGGGGACAAACACAGACACACAAATACATACACACATACATATATACATATATACGACGGGCTTCTTTCAGTTTCCGTCTACCAAATAAACTCACAAGGCTTTGGTCGGCCCGAGGCTATAATAGAAGACACTTGCCCAAGATGCCACGCAGTGGGACTGAACCCGGAACCATGTGGTTGGTAAGCTAGCTACTTACCACAACCAAATTTACTGCAAATACTAAGATCAGGATAGGTTAATGTTCCTCCAATGCACACATCAATGAACACCTGAACGATTAAATGAAGGTTTCTCTCGTTCATTAAACTACATCTGTAAAGGATCACATTGACAGCAACTTCTAGCACTCAGTGTATCATGCTGTCTTACAATATTTAACTTTCTCTTTTCTTTTCATTTCTTTTTCTCTGTTTTGACGATTAATTCTGTTTTAGGCTTTCAGTTATTCTCTTTATTCTTGAGAAATTTTCTGATGTGTTTCATGATGAGTCATAGCATCTTATTCTGAAATCTGCTCCTACTGTTGTCGTGCTGTTCTTTGCTTTCTTACATTTTTAGCCGAAATATATTTTCATCTCTCTTGTGAGAGAGATGTTCGTGTACTTCTCCATGTTTTAATATACGTTCACATTGTTCATAAAGAAATTGTCCCCCGTAGTCGGCTATATTGTTCAGCGTTATGAGCCAAAATGTGTTTCTCGCAGTTCTATCATCATCATCAGCAACAGCATTATTATTATTATTATTATTATTATTATTATTATTATTATTATTATTATTATTATTATTATGATTATTATTGTTGTTGTTGTTGTTGTTGTTGTTGTTGTTGTTGTTGTTGAT
>NC_068981.1:71109691-71115649 GCF_001194135.2 Octopus bimaculoides
GGTATTTGCCATTGAGAGGTTTTCCATGCCATTTTTCAGTCATAATAGCTAAGGCAGCAATTTTAGCACGGGTTTTCAAGCGCTTAGCTTTTTCTGTAGGTGTTTCTAGTTCGTCTAATTCTTGAATTTTTTCTGTAGGTGTTTCTAGTTCGTCTAATTATCGTCATCATCATCATTATGTTTGAGTGAGAGTGTTTGAGTGTACAACGAACTGTTTGTTTCCTTCTCTCTCTTGTTGCGAGCAGGAGGAGGGGAATGAACTACTCTATAAGTGAAATACAACGGATACTTTCAAGGTCACCCCGAACTACAAAATTTAGGACCTCAAGAAAGAAGAATTTAAACTAAACAGTCACAGTTTCGCATCAGCAGCGCGAGTACAACAATAATGAAGTTCTCATCAGTGGCTATATATATATAGTGATAGAGAGGGAGAGACAGAGTGACACAGAGAGTGGGACACACACACACGCTCCCATACACATGTCCACACACATACATACAGACATTCCCACTCCGTCTACATACATAACCAACACACACACGCCCGCGCACACCTACGCATACACACAGTTACCATCCTTTCTTCACACTCTCCTGTCTCAGAAAGCCCTTTTTCTTTGTCCATCTATCCCGGTCATTCTAAAATGTAACCACATGTAGACTGTTGGCGATTTTATTTTTTCTCCATCTTCCTTTTCTCTTGAACTTTCCTCTATCTCCTGTTTCTGAAGAAGAGCTCTTTTCGAAAGGTAAAACATCCTTTCTTTCCTTCTCTGGGTGTCTTATTAATACTTTGCATGCACCACGTCTTTGCGTTGTTGTTATATATCATTGACTCTCCCGTGTCGCTAGACGACGTTTCATGGTTCGGTAATTTCTTACCGAACAAATGCAGTGTACAACGAACTGTTTCCTTCTCTCTCTCTTGTTGCGAGCAGGAGGAGGGGAATGAACTACTCTCCAAAAGAAATACAACGGATACTTTCAAGGGCACCCCGAACTACAAAATTAAGGACCTCAAGAAAGAGAAATTTAAACTAAACAGTCGCAGTTTCGCATCAGCAGCGCGAGTGCAACAATAATCGCTCAACTTTAACGTTGAAGACATAAGGAAAGTGAAGAATTTATTACAGAGAAATGGCACAAATGCTAACTTGACCCCCACCCATTCACCTCACGATATACAATAGTGCATTGCACGACAAACGATAATATACAAAACTCTCTCACTCAAACAAAGATTGTCTATGTAGCAAAAGAAACTATTGAAAAGTGTTTGCAACCAATATGGTCAAGGATCAAATACGTGGCCAGAGTGAAAAAATATGGTACTGTTGAGGTGAGGCTCCCTTCGGAAGACGAAGCCAAAGAATACTTCACAGTGCCCCTAAAAACGAACGAGCTGGAGCACCTGCCGACCTACCTAGGTTGAAGAGTCTGAAAAGTTAAAATTGGGGAGGTGCCCCTAGAGACTGACGGCCTGTGAGTGGTGGAAGCTGTGCTACTCGACATTGAGGACAAAATAAACATACTACAAATTATCAAACAGCACCACCAGAACTGGTGGGAGTAGAGAATAACGTTGCAAATCAGAGTACCTAGAACAAATGCCAGACCTGATAGACATATCAGATAACACAATACCGTGCGAGATGGTGGAAGGGCGTAGACCCAGGTGCTACTGATGTAGGCAAAAAGACCACCTCAAAGCTTCATACCCACCCGGAGCAAGAGACAGAAGCCACCCCTCCCCCAGCAAAGGAGACACCCCCAAAAGATCCCAAAACGGCCGACCCGGAACGCACCACAAGCCTCCCCACCACCCACCGAAACAGCCAAGACTATACAACCTACAGAAGACATATCAAGTCCACGGCAGCGGACAATGCCACTGTCCCGAATCCAATCTAAGAAACTATTTCACCACCCACAGAGGAAGGTCCGCATTCTATGTGACCGGCCAGTATACCAACTAAAACCACTTCAATGAAAGACACCCAAAACCCAAATGATTTACCTCCCACCGAGTTGGATCCTACTGACAACAGCGACGAATGGAGACTAATACCCAAAAGAAGAAAAAAAGAAAATACTCCACCCCAACACCCCACCACAACACAGACACACAACCACCTTCACTCACACCCACAATACTTACACCATCAGCCCCACTGCCAGCTTTGCACACCATACACACAGTCACAAACCACACAGCCATCAACACAACAAATATCCCTCGTGAAATACACGCAATAAAACCCCTGCATCACACCGTACAAGTCCATTATTCTGCACTCACATGTCCCCAAGCACATTCAAACTGTAAACATAAACAGTGATATTTACATTCAACTAAAAGACAAATACCCCAATGACAGAGGAAATCTGCAAAGAACGTTAACAAAACTCTTATACAACAATTTAATTGAGGATATCCCACAAGCCATCCAAAGGGTTTGAGAAAAATCCTTCACTCCCTCTCAGCACACAATGTAAGTAACCCCACCTCCTTTCCTTACTTTTCTCTCATTTTCTTGCCCAAGCTAGACAGCATAAATGTACGTGGCCTGGTATCGCTTTGGAAGCAAGGATACTTGCTCAACGATCTCAGGTCACTAGATTTGGCTGTAATAGTCATTAGCGAATCCAGACAGGGCCTCAGGCTTTCTTGCCCCTCTCCGAAGGATATGAGATCTACGCGTTTCCGTGCCAGCCTAGAGGGAGCAGAGAAACCGCATTTTGTTCCGAAAAGATCTGGATTTAGAAATCAGGACAGTCTTTTTGGACCCAGAGACCAAGCTGGTTGTCCTTGATGTGAATCGCAGTAATGGTGGTGCTTTCAGACTGGTCGCTGTCTATGTACCTAATGATACTGGACAGTCGGATTATTTCAGGTGCATGGAGGCTTTCCTAGGAACATCGCGCATTTTAGTGTTAGTGGGAGATTTCCACTTAATCCTAGATGCACCTGTGGATTGTGTTGGCACAAAAGAAAACAGAAAAGGAAATATACGTCTCGCTCACCAACTCAGTTGTTTTCAGCTGTCTGACAGGTATAGAATGGATTTCCCGAATGTGCCAATGTGGATATCGACCAGCTGCATCGGGTCATCCAGGTCTTACTTAGATAGAGTTTTCATTAGGATAGCAGATAAGGTTATGTAATTTGTTTACTCTTTCATATCTATACAGACCACAAATCGACCTGGATAGATTTCGTAGTGAGGGCCCTGGTTCCTGGAAGCTGAACACGTCACTCTTGGCATGCAAAGCTTACAGTGACCGCATTAGAGAATTGGTCAAACCGGCATTAACAGGCGCCATCCTCAATAATAATTGGTGGTATACCCTAAAAAGAGACATCAAAGCCGAATCAGTTAGGTTTAGCAAAGCTTTAGGTTTAGAAAAATCAAAATAGAGGGAAACTTCGTTGGGTCACTAGAAGAGGCGCTAAGATCAGACAATGCAACTGACGTGCTGGCAGCGAGAATGGCTCTTGACCAACATCTCAATGCGAAGCGCGAAGGGTGCATTGTCACGGCAAAGGCACGTGCTATGAGACAGGAGGGAACCAACGCCGCTCGATGGGCCAGAATGGTAGAGGCTCAAGGTGTTAACAAAGCCACCGTGCGGTCTTTGGTCGACCAAAATGGGCACATAGTAGATGAACCCGATCAGATGTGTTCAGCCCCCCCAGTGACATTTTACTCAATTTTTCGGGGCGAGTGGTGGTCCAGAACACAGGATGGACTTCTCGGACATCCTCGTTGGCCTGTCACGACTCTCAGCAAGGAAGGCAGAGCGTTGCAAAAGGCCGATAACGCCGCAGAGGGGTAGGATGCCTTGACGGGATGCGCCAGGGGCAAATCGGCGAGTCTGGATGGTCTAACCTACGAATGCTATTATAGTATTCCAGACTTGTTTGGGGGGCTTCTGGCAAACATCTACAGCAACTGGCAGCAGAATAGAAGCTTTCCTAGCTCCGTGAGTCAAGGGGATGTGATGCTGCTAAGGAAGCACTCAAACAAGGGGACAGTATATGATAAATTCAGGCCCATCACTTTGCTAAATGCAGAGTTGGAAACTTTGAGCAAGGTGCTAGTTAAGAGGTTGGCGCTTGTCGTCGATAAACTGGTCGGAAATACGCAAACCTGCGCCATCCCGAACAGGACCATCCACGACAACCTCCACCTTATGTGCTACACCATAGATAGGGTGGTAAAGAATCTTGGCATAGGAGACGCTCTGATCAATTTGGATCAACTAAAGGCTTTCGATAGAGTGGACAGTCGGTATCTGGCGGCTGTTCTCGAGGTGACCGGTTTAGGCCCAACTTTCCGTGATTGTGTCACTGCTCTATACAGTAACATTCGGTCGGTAATTCGGATGAACGGTCATCTATCAGAATCATTCAACATTATGCGATCAGTCCGCCAAGGATGCTCTCTCTCTTCCCTCTTGTACGTTCTGACCCTTGAGCTATTACTGCAGAAACTGGAGGCTTTGAGGGGCATCACGCGCGAACTGGGTGCAGGAGGTCCGAGTCGGAATACGCAGACGATGTCACCGTCATAGTATCTATTGACAAGTACTTACAACAAACAGGTGATGTCATAACAGATTATGAAGTGGTGAGAGGAATAAAAATAAACCGTGAAAAGTCAGTCGGCCTGCAACTCGGCACTTGGAGAGACAGGTCGATGCCGTCCAATAACGTCGTGGGACGTTGGACGGATAGACCGGTAAAATTGCTCGGGGTCTGGTGCGGTCCGGACTTCCAGGTAGAGAGGAACCGGGGTGAGGTAGCGAGCAGGGTGGCCAGCCTCACCAAGAAATGGACTAAGAGGAAGCTATCCCTGAAAGGATAGGTGAATATAGTGAATGTGTATATCGCACCAGTCGTCTATTACCGCCTGACCGTCGTTCCTTGCCCGGATTCGTATCTAGCCAAGTTACTTTTCCGCTTTCTGTGGACGGGACATGGTTTGCTGGTCAGGCGCTCTATCTGCTGTCAACTGCCGCTGAATGGCGTGCTTAGCATGCCTTGGCTAAAAATGCGTTGACATACGCTGAGGCTACGGCATCTCCAGCTCAACCTAGACGGTGAGCGGGTGTGGTTGCCCTTTGTCAGACGTGTTCTCCCACGGTTCGCCTCTTTTAGTGAGCTGAACATCTGGATTAAGCGTAGACCAAGGTTGGGCGCTTGGCACCTAGAATGTCGACAAGCGCTCACGCTTCTCTACCAGTCGGGCAACGCGAGCGGTAGGTATTCCACCCTCTTCTTCTATAGAGACTTCGACGATAGTCAACTCGCCAGTCTGTTCCAGAGGACTTTCGGGCTGGGGCTCATGGATAACTACCTGAAATCTCTGGTCTGGCGGTGCTACTGGGGGCACTGCCTTTCGGGATAAACTCTTTAGGAACAAAAGTGCAGTCATTCCGAGATGCAAGCGGAGCAATGAGACCGTTTTGCACGCACTCGTCCGGTGTCCGCTGATAACTGACCTATGGATTTATGTCCTAGGAATACAACGGAGTGATAGATAACAATCCGATTACATAACATTACGCTCATCGCAGTTAGCCGATATGGAAAGGAATATGGTGACGGCTCTCTATCTCCATATTCCTTTCCATATCGGCTAACTGCGATGAGCGTAATGTTATATAATCGGATTGTTACCTAACAATCCGTTGTATTCCTAGCGCGAAACCGATTGGTGAAAGTTCAGCCGTGATAGATATCTAATACTGTATATTTCGGATAATATGTCTCCTTTATTCACAGACATACGAGTGTATCTTTCCCTGACATATGGACTCTTAGACAACTCACGCACGCACGCACACGCTGCCACACAATTTATAGTATACTAAAATAGGTTCTTCGCGTCTTGTGCTATATATATATATATGTATATATATATATATATATATATATATATATATATATAT
>NC_068981.1:71117830-71118981 GCF_001194135.2 Octopus bimaculoides
ACTACACACTTTTGTTAACTTTTTCACTGAAGTATGACGTCTACTCTCTCTCTCTCTCTTTCTCTCTTTCACTCTCTCTCTCTCTCACACACACACACACTCTCTCTCTGTTTTGATCCCGTCTCTCTCTCTCTCTCTCTGTCTCTCTCTCTGTCTCTCTCTCTGCTTTCTCTCTCTGCTTTCTCTCTCTCTCTCACTCTGTTTTCTCTCTCTCTCACTCTCTCTCTCTCTCTCTGTTTTCTCTCTCTCTCTCTGTTTTCTCTCTCTCTCTCTGTTTTCTCTCTCTCTCACTCTCTCTCTCTCTCTGGTTTGATCCCGTCTCTCTCTTTCTCTGTTTTCTCTCTCTCTGTTTTCTCACTCTTTTCCCCTCTGTCTCTCTTTTTCTCTCTCTTTTCTCACTCCTTTCCTCTCTGTCTCTCTTTTCCTCTCTTCTTTCTCACTCCTCCCCCTGTCTCTCTTTTTTCTCTCTCTTTTCTCACTCCTTTCCCCCACTGTCTCTCTTTTTCTCTCTGCTTTTCCACTCAGAAACATTCACTTTTACCGTCTTCAGTCCCATTCACTTTTTACGGTCATTTTCAATTATTTTAGTTATCCGTTATTTTCGTTTTGTTTTTCCCTCCTCCAACACAGATACACACACACACACACACACACACACACACACACACACACACACACACACACACACACACACACTTCGTTGTTCCTTCTTTGTGATCTGCGTGTTTCGTTCTTTCTCTCCAAAGCATCGACATGTTCTCTATAATTCTTTCACATTTCCATATTCTTAATCTATTTCCCTTTCGTTTTCTCTTTCTCACATACTCATCTATACATACGCCCACATATTCCGTCTCACTCTCTCTTTAACATTCTCTCACTTTCTCTCTCACTCTCCGCCTCTCACTCTCTGCCTCTTACTCTCTCTATCTGCCTATCTCCCTCTCTCTATTTCTCTTCTTTCCTTATGTACATCTTTTCCTTTTTCTTTCATTCTTTTATAATTCTCACTTGACTGTTTCATCATAGTTTTTACTATTTTGCTATTACTCCACTCTATTTCTTTCCTTCTCTACTCTCTATTTCTCTTTCTCTCTCTCTCTCTCTCTCTCTCTCTCTCTCTCTCTCTCTCTCTCTCTCTCTCTCTCTCT
>NC_068981.1:71120038-71125184 GCF_001194135.2 Octopus bimaculoides
TAGTTCAAAAAAACAATAACAAAAAAACAAAAAAACAACAAAGTGAGGACGTGATATGGATAGTATTATTGGACGCTCAGGAAAGGAAAGAGAGAGTGTATGACGTTTCGGGTGTATATATATATATATATATATATACACGCACACACACACACACACACACACACACACATCAAAAAGGATCAAGAATCCTTCCCGATCCATAGGCTCGTAAGGCTGGATTACCAGATTTTGTGGCGTATATGTCCTCCCACCCTGATCGTCGCAGGATTACTCATTTTTGCCAGCTGAGTGAAATGGAACAATGTGAAATGAAGTGTTTTACCCAACGCATCACTCGCCCCAGAAATCGAAACCATAAGCTTACCATGACGAGTACAATGTTCTAACCACTAAGCCGTGGTGTCTCCACAAACGCACACCCGCGCAGAATCGTTGTTAAGCCGGTCCTAGTGCTAAGCCACATTTCG
The DNA here is from genome assembly GCF_001194135.2 of Octopus bimaculoides. Lineage (NCBI taxonomy): Eukaryota > Metazoa > Mollusca > Cephalopoda > Octopoda > Octopodidae > Octopus > Octopus bimaculoides. The sequence continues at coordinate 71,120,509 of NC_068981.1, forward strand.
TCCGTCTTTACGTCCTTAGTTCAAATTCTGCCGACATCGACTTTGCCTTCCATCTTATCACGTTCGATATAATGAGTAGCAATTGAGCACTCGGGTTGATTTAATCGACTAGCCAACTCCCCCCCAAATTGCTGGCCTTGTACCAAAATTTGAAACCACTATTTCACTCAAATAAGGCTGCGAGCTGGCAGAATCGTTAACATACCGGACAAAATGCTTAACGACATTGCGTCCGTCTTTACGTTCTGAGTTTATATTCCGTCGAAGTCTCCTTTTCCTTTCATCTTTATGAGGTCGATAAAATAAGTACTAAATAAACACTGGGATCAATGTAATCGACTTATCCCCTCTCCGAAATTGCTAGCCTCCAACCAAAATTTTAAACTAATATTTCACTCAAATCTTGTAAAGTTGTTGTTCTGCGCCAAGTCGGTCCTGATCCATCAAACTTTCATAAATTCGGACATCACTTCCTTTCTTAAGACGTGACATGGGAAAAATTTGACTTCTATTTCAGGACGGTTGAACATCCATATAGCATTCCTCGTTCTGAGAGTTACTGTAAATGGGGTGACATTTGTCCCCTTGCTATTTCTACATTTGTACGAGAAACGGAGATGAAAAAGTAAAACGCTAGAAAGTGAAAGCAATAATCAATGCAGGCCCCAACCTGTCTTTAACACATATACACCCATCAAGATAGCCAAGAAAGCAAACCGCTAAAACAACTACAATGATAATACTCACAACAAAATTAACAAAGCTAAAGTCAATGACGCCCAACACTATTATATGGCAAAGAATTCGCTGTCATTCACCAACTGAGGAAGTATTTGCTTCAGGAGAAAAACGAGGCAGTAAAAATGTATAAGAGCGGTGGTACTGTGCGACAGCAGGCATGGATTTGTCGTCAAAAGAAGACAGAAGAACCTGAAATACAAATGCTAAGAGAAAAATAATATTCTTTTCTAGGCACAAGGCCCGAAATTTAGGGGGAGGGGCCAGTCGATAAGACCGACTACAGTATGCAACTGGTACTTAATTTATCAACCCCGAAAGGATGAAAGGTAAAGTCGATGTCGGCGGAATTTGAACTCAGAACGTAAAGACAGACGAGATACCGCCAAGTATTTCGCCCGGCGTGCTAACGATTCTTATTTCTTTATTGCCCGCAAGGGGATAAACACAGAGGGGACAAACAAAGACAGAACAAACGGATTAAGTCGATTATATCGACCCCAGTGTGTAACTAGTACTTATTTAATCGATCCCGAAAAGAAGAAAGGTAAAGTCGATGTCGGCGGAATTTGAACTCAGAACGTAACTGCAGATGAAATACCACTAAGAATTTCGCCCGGTATGCTAACGTTTCTGCCAGCTCGCCGCCTTGCCAAGAGAAAAATAATATTAAATACGCAAACTGGTCTGTAATGTTTATTTCAGATTTTGGCACAAAGCCAGGAAAATTGGGGTGGGGGAGAAATTGATTATATTGACCCCAGTTCGTAACTAGTAATTATTTTATCGGGCCCGAAAAGATAAAAAGTGAAGTTGACCTCGGAAGAATTTGAACTCAGGAAATGCCACTAAGCGTAATTACGATTTTTACCAGCGTAATAACGATTTTTACTAGCGTAATAACGATTTTTACCAGCGTAATAACGATTTTTACTAGCGTAATAACGATTTTTACCAGCGTAATAACGATTTTTACCAGCGTAATAACGATTTTTACTAGCGTAATAACGATTTTTACCAGCGTAATAACGATTTTTACTAGCGTAATAACGATTTTTACCAGCGTAATAACGATTTTTACCAGCGTAATAACGATTTTTACCAGCGTAATAACGATTTTTACTAGCGTAATAACGATTTTTACCAGCGTAATAACGATTTTTACCAGCGTAATAACGATTTTACCAGCTCGCCGCCCTAAACTATTCAGTAATATTAGTTGGTTTATAAGCAGTTGTGTTCGTTTGATAGTTAAAAGGGGCAGACGCTTGCCGACGATGATCCCAATGAGAATCGAAATGTACGTACAACTGTCCCGTCATTTGTTTTTTGTTTTGTTTTTTTCACGAAAATATTGTATGAATGCATAGTTTAAAATCGTTGTAAGCTCATAAATCTGTAGCTATATATTATAACACATTATAACAATGAAATGATACATTGTTAACTCAACAGACACTGGAATATCTTAAGCCAGAAAGCAATCCCTGCAAGAAATCTGGGCCGCTCTAGTATATGTAGTAGAGAGGGAAAAACACAGAACTGTAATAGCAATTTGTAACAATACGCAAGATGGACAGAACGTTTCCATTACAACTTGAACCTCTCAAGAATTTAATAATATTACTCTACATGGGACGACGACTCATTGCAAATATGAGTGCGACCAATGTACCAGCCCAGGAAGACCGAGGCGGAGTGACAGCTTGGTCCATATACTATGTTCCATCTCTCCGTCTCTTTCTCTCTTTCTCATCTTGAACCTGTACAGTTTTTCTTTCTTCTACCTATCTTTTATCTTTTACTTATTCTATCAGTTTCTTTTTTTGAAGCGCTAATTCATGGGGGTGTAAACACACCGACACCGGCTATTAAGTGATGGTGAGGGACAAACAGAAACACAAAAAAACACACACACACACACTCACACACATATACATATATACGACGTCATTCTTTCAGCTTCGGTCTACCAAATCAACTCACAAGGCTTTGGACGGCCCGAGGCAATAATAGAAGACGTTTGCCTAAGTTGCCAAGTAGTGGGACTGAAGCCAGAACCATGTGGTTGGAAAACAAATTTGTCACCACACAACCACGCCTGCGATCGCCTCTTGTGTCTTTCATTTAACTTGAAACAGGAGCATGAATTTAAATAGCGCTTCAGCTTTTGTATAGAAAGAAACGCATTGCTAATACGAAAAGAAAATTATTTCTTTCGTTGGTTTTACTTCGCAAATTTATAAATAATCATTTTCACATCTCATGCGGTAAATAGACAAGCTGGCTCTTTTTACCACATGATACGAATATCAATATTTTTTTTCTATAGAACAAATATCTATTTACAATTCATGTTAGATATGTGCTTATCCTTACTATTCGGAGAGAAAATACAAGCTTCAATGACAACAACCCCTGAAGAATGAAACCAACGTTCAAGTACCTTCCTAAAAAAAAAACACGGAATCAAAGCCTTGGATAAAGCCAGACATCAATGTGTTCGCTCTTATCGTGAAGGGCCTAGTCGTAAATGCACAAACTTGCATGTTCCCAGGCAGATCTACCTACGATAACATATCTTTTACGATATGTCAAAGTGTGAGTCGATACTAGATGTGGCTTTGGTTGGGTTCTAAACAGTTTATATCAGTTTAAAGCGTGCGACAGGATTGACTATCGTTAGCTGGTGGTTGTTGTAAGGGCAGTTAAAATAATAAAATAAGGATAGTTAAAATAAACGGCCATATGTCAAAATAGTTTCTCATTACCCATTCGTTCTGCCAACTGTATATTTATCTCTTCTATATGTCTTGGTGTTGAAGCCTAAACTTTTGAGGCCTGAGTTGTTGAAAGGCATTTTACTTCCACTGGTTGAACTACAAGACAACTGTGACTGCATTAAAGGTGACAAGTCCCTTATAATATCGAACACATTAGAAATTATGTGATCTATATCGTTTTAGCGGGCCTCCAGGAGTTAATGGGAGTATGCATTAAGTGTGGGAAGAATGGAGAATTCTCCGAATTCTTTAAGGAAAAGACACTACGTCTAGAGATATAAGGATAAATAATGATACATTTCTATCCCTATATACATAATCAACGCTGCAGATGTCCTACCTTGAATCCATCATATACAAAAAAAGGAGCACAAAACCTTTTTGGCCTAGGATTATTTGCACAAATTAAACGTAAATGAACTAAAAGAAATAACTCAGTAAACCAGTGGCATGGACATAAATAGTAAAGATGAATAAAGGTCCATTAAATATCTTTTCCTTAATTGCGTGTCTCTTTCGGGTGAAACTTCATGATCCTTAAGATTATATACAGTAATCCTTCGCCATATCGCGGTTCACCAATCGCGGTTCACCAATCGCGGTTCACCAATCGCGGTTTATTATTTAAGCTTACGCCGATTCCTCCGTGATATTGTTTGACATTTATAATAAAAAAATATATACAAATTATAAAAATAATTTTAAAATATACAATACAGTACTGTTTCTACTTCGTGGATTTTCACCTATCGCGGGAGATTTTGGAATGTAACACCCCCGATAGTCGAGGGGTTACTGTATATTTCTAAGCTGTTGCAACCGCCACAAGTTATTTGTTTGTTCTACTCTATGAGACAAAATAATTTCAATAAATAAGGACATTATCTCGCATGTGTATTTAACGCACATGTATTCGTCCTCACAACTATATTATATCTGTTTGGCAGTTTTTGGTGAGTGATGCTGCCGAAGAAAGTATCAAAACCACTAGCATTGTAACGGGCTTTCAGCTAGTATTTAGTTTTATTCTGTTGCAAAAAAAAAGACCCATGTTTCTCCCCAACCTCCTTATTCATTTCCATTTTTCCCAAACTTATAAGCCTCTAATCATATCTTTGCTTTACACACATACACACACACACACACACACACACA
>NC_068981.1:71125624-71132051 GCF_001194135.2 Octopus bimaculoides
CTCTTTCTTTCTTTTGTTGTCCTTCCTATCAATATATATATGCATATACTCATTTATTATTTGTTTTATATATATATATATATATATATATATATATATATTTCGGTGGTGTACCTGTCAAGCAGTTGATTTGATCCAACACTCGGTGTTGAAGTTAAAATAATTGCAGAGTAGAAGATTCGTGACTAACCACACAAAGACCATTAACTTCGCTTAAATATTTATCATGTGTTATATAGTATGAACATTTTCGTCGCGCGACCTAATACATGGTCACTGACAATAAAGTATTAAAAATACCCTAAAATACCCTAGGTTATTTTTAATACTTTGACTTCTTGTTTAGGAATCCTTTTCACATCTTAAAATCTTTGTTTTAACATTTTACTGACTCTGTTTTTTCATGGCACCATGAAGACGGAAAACAATTATCTTGTATTTCTTTCTTTCCTTTTCCAAAGCTATTATTACATGCAGCATATCAATCGTTAGAGAGTGGATAATGTGACAATAACTGAAAAGACGGTGGGAGGAAAAGGAGGAGGAGGAGGGGGAGGAGGAGGGGAAGGAGGTGGAGTATTGCAATGCTTGTTGACATTCCTTCCACTATGGTGGTGATGGTGGTGGCTTTGATGATGGTAGTGATTCGAACTGTTGTGATGATAATGACAAATTTCAATAATATTGGTGACAGTAATGACTCTGTGCCCTTGGTTACTGCTATTACAACTAATTCAGCATTTTCCTCATAAACACTTGACAGGTAGCCCTTCTAGTCATGCACACATGCAGTTTCCATTAAGTATAATATATTTACAGTATTTACTTTCTTTCTTGGTACTCATTTGTGTGTGTGTGTGTGTGTGTGTGTGTGTGTGTGTGTGTGTGTGTGTGTGTGTGTGTGTGTGTTACTGAGTCCATGTAATTCATTAAGTAATTAATGTATTTCATTACATCGTACATTTAATCCCTCGTGTGTACTTTAGTCATCCACATTGTCTTAAATTTTCTAGAAACAATCTAACGAGTGAGCCATTAGGCAGTCGGTCGAAATGCTAGAAATAACAGCAACTAAATATCCTTCACACGACACCGTACCCTTTTAAAACGAGAAGGATACATTGGATAAATTATAGCTGAAAAGGTTTTGATTATATGCAGTTTGATCATCGCAGATTTTATAAACACTGGATCAACTAAATAACAACAACGTTTCACAATACATTCTCTCATTCAGTGAATAGAAACCTCGTAAATATCCATCAACTACACACTCATATTATATAATTACCTTCAGAGATAACACGGTTGTTACATACATCAAATGGTGCCGTGTGATAGTGGTTAGGATGTTTGGCTTATATTATAATGTTGTAGGTTCAGTTCATGGACCGGTATCTCTGATCCATTCAACTGAAAAGGAGTACCTGCCGAGTACTAGTGCAGTTCTCTCTTTCTCTCTCTCTCTCTCTCTCTCTCTCTCTCTCTCTCTCTCTCTCTCTCTCTCTCTCTCTCTCTCTCTCTCTCTCTCTCTCCAACAGTCACATTTTGGTGTGATGCTGGGTCAAAGGATGGGAGTCAGGAAAATGCGTGTGTCTGCTCGCGGCTATACAGGTACATCAAACAATTAGCGAAAGCATGATGCTTACTGCCAAGATATACACGCTCGAACTGGTTCAGAAAATATATCCAGAAAACTCCCACACGACTCATATACATTGCTCATGTACAAATATACATAGGAAACCATAGCATTTCTTGATATTATTCTCTTTAATAATCCTTTCAGCGAAATGCATGTCATATAATCACGGCTATACCACACAGATTGAGTTTACCATTCAAGGCAAAAAGTACTTAAGTCTTGAACAAATGTAATGCATATGAATATAGATCATCCCTCTGATATAGTCTCCTCTTATGTTGCTCGCACATATTGGGTCTCCATAAAAGAAAAGAAAAACAGAAGATAATCTATATTTCAAGGTTTCCTCTTCAATCCAAAAGAATGTTCAGTTCTAGGGAATTGTTAACGCTCTTTAAAGTTCATGAGTTACTTACAATGATGTACTACTCACATATCTGCAGTTGTGCTGCTGCTACTCACACAAACTTCTTTCAGCCTACATATAAAACGAGTCATTTTCCACATTGACAAGTACCCACTCAACAACTTGCTAAACGGCCTCAGTATATCTCTTTTTTTATTATTTTCTGAACTAGATATTTACTGAACCACTCCATCTAGGCCTGACTTACAGTAATGAATTTGCCTAATCATCCTTTACTGGGATTTCAATTCTATGGAATTTACTTCTCACCCACTCTTTTTCCGGTTGAGCTACAACAAATATCAAGAGCATGGATATTACACATTCGGGAACGCCAACTAAGATTCTGCGCCCACTCTTAATTTACAAAGTATCATTGATGTAATATACACTGCGACAGCTAGTCCAGAACTTGTCTATCTTCTGTGCCTTTTTAATCGTTACTACAATGATATATGTTCCTCTTAACATATTGACTGTCCACCACCTCCATTTAAATAATGCATTTCACCTACAAAGTAATTTTGTCTAATAATACCTCTCCAGAACTGCGTCCATTTCTCTTTAATCTATTTTCTGGCTTTCCTCCCACCTCCGACTGCTAACCCGTATCAGTTTCAACTGAACATTAACTTTTCTTTTCCAGTTGCCCTTCCTTGTGCATCAGCTAGGAACTCTACTAAAGTTTTTAGCACCGCCTGTCTTCATGAATCCATATTTGTAGGAAACTAGGTTACCTTTCAGTAAACCTACCTCGGTGTACTACTTATATTCGTTTTATCAAGTCCAATTGAAAAAATTCAAAGTGAACTCAGGCGGCATTTGAAATCAGAACACGAAAATATATTTTGCATCTATGTAACTCATTTTGTGCAGCTCTCTTCGAGAAAGAGTCCCTTTCTGATTTTATATAAATACCAAGCATTTTAGTTTAAAGCAACGTATGTGTTGCGAAATTAATTTTGCCAAAGTCCTATCATTATAGTTCTTTAGAAATGGAAATATATTTGTCGATTTTGGTTTAGTGAAAACTAATTTTAATTGATTTAATATTCAATTAAATAATTAAATAAACAAATAATGTTTGCAACGTGAGGAAACAGAAAACCAGAAGTAGTACTTATGGGCAGTGGTTGGCAGAACTTTAAGCAGCCAAACAAAAATGAATTACGATCCTACAACTTTTTACATTCAGAGTTCAAATTCCATTAGGGCTTAGCTTCGTCAATTAGTAGTACGAGGGGTGTATGAAAAGTTTTGAGCCTCAAAAAAAAAAAAAACATGGTACAAGACTTCAAGGCTCAAAGGCCTTGAAGGCTCAAAATTTTCATACACCCCTCGTACTTCTAGGTGAAATCAAAATAGATTCGAGTTTTTAAGTAACCCTGTGCATGCAAACAAAACCATCCACCATATAATGTATACAAAGTATTGAAGAACAAGCTGGATATTAGGCTGAACTAATTAACTTTATTCATATCCTAAAGGTTTGTTGTTTTTGTTATAGATGATTATATCGAAACGGTGATGGGTAGCAGAACCATGTGAGATCGGTTTGCTGTGTTTGATTACTCCCCTTTACGTTCTAGATTCAAATACAACAGAGGTAAACTTTATCACCCCACAAACCAATTAAGCGGTGGAAAGTTGTTTATTCCGTTATTGTTTTACTTGTTTCAGTTACTGGTGTGTGGACATCACTTTGAATGGTTTAATCGAATAAATCGACCCCAAAATTTATTTTTGGGCATATGGTACTTATTCCATCAATCTCTTTTACTGAGCCAGTAAATTACAAAGATGTTAACAAACCACCACCAGTTGTCAAGCGCTGTGGGGACAAACACAGACACGCACACGCGCATACACATACACTCTCGCACGCACATATACACTCACACATATATACATATTACTAGCTTAAAAACTGCCCTATCGGGCAGCTTTTAAGCTAGCTCCTGTGGAGGGCTCTTCATTGAGAGCTTGGGCCCAACAATGATACATTATGTATTGAGTATATATTAAATTTTATTAAATTTGACCAATATTTTTCAAGCAGTGAACAATTTTCATCAAAGCAATGATATAATATTTTGACTTGGAACTTATTGCAAAGCTTCATGATAAACAACATTTTTTGTCTTCCCATTCGAGGGTCAATACAATCTTTTTTCTGTCTAACCTCTTTCTTTCTTTCTTTCTCTCTGTCTCTCTTTCTCTCTATCTCTCTCTCTTTCTCTCTATCTCTCTCTCTTTCTCTCTCTCTCTCTCTCTCTTCTCTTCTCTTCTCTTTCTGTTGATTGTTTTCAACCATCCCCATCACCAGTACCACTGCCATACACACACCATTCAGACTTCTGACGCCAACACCATCAATACTTTTGACTTCTCCGCCTTCACCTACACCACAATCACTACTGTCTTTCACATCGTTTACTATCACCGTTATTCCTGACCGCCTCGGCTACTACCACCACCACCATCATCTCCGTCGCCTCCGCTTCTATCACATCTACGGCTCATACTCTTACTATCACCCCATTACCATCATAACCGTCAATCTGCTACCGCCCTCACAGTCTCTATGCCAACTGTTACTTTCACCCCAGCATGAGCAATAGTAGAAGTGTCATTGAATAGTGAGAAAGGGGTGGTCAAAGTGTGACATACTGACACACAGATATTCGTTTTGGCATTTATTATTATAGATATACGAAGTGCGATCAAAAACTATCTGACTTTATTTTTCCCGCCAAACCTAATGCCGCGTGGGCAAAATCCTTTAGGTGGAAGGCGATGCCATCATTCTTCCGTATGCGTGAAAGTTTTCGCATCGGTAGGATGCGTCAGTACCTAGTTGTTAAGCCTAGAGTACTGACGTGTTATGCACACTCATCGGATTTTCGTTTTCACGCAAGATAACCAAACGCATCGAGCAGAGGCCATGAACCCATGTCTCAATACCATGGTGAGGGTCTTCATGAAGTCTGGGTTGTGGTGTGCACAGTCCAGCATGTTTTTCAAAATCCAGCATGTTTTTCAAAACCCAGCATGTCTTGAGCGATTTCCATTCGGTGTTGATTCTACTGTTCCGCCATCACCTTGGGGACGAATTTCGCTGACACTATCTACACGCGCAAATCCTCTGTTAAAATGGAATGCACTGATTTTGTGTTTATCCCACTTTGTGAGTAATTTCCTGGATTATTACATGACTATTCGCCGAACATACTCAATCGGCTTCTCGTTTGAGATTGAGGATTGCCTGCCTGAGCGTGCCTCACTCACCACTGAGGTGCGACCAAGTTTGAATCGGTTGTATCACACCTTGATCTGAGTTTTTCCCATTGCATCATCACCAAAGGCCTGCTGAATCTTCTGGGTCTCACTAAGCTTTTGACAAAATTTGATGCAATAATTTATGTCCCATTGCATTCGATGAAAATAAGAAGGATTTTGTCACATGGTATTAGTTTTGGCGGGAGAAATAAATCTGATACTCTCTGAACGTGATTTGAATATATATAACGGACTACTACACAGTTTCTGTCTACCAAATTAATTCACAAGACATTAGTGCGCTTGAGGCGATAGTAGAAGACACTATCCCAAGATGCTGCTTGGTGGGACTTAACCTAAAACAATATTGTTTCGAAACACATTTCTTAACCACAGAGCTATGCCTGCACCATTGGTTTCTACCAACTTTTGATTTCATCATTTGCATTTATTGGAAAAAGCATGTAGCCCTATACCGATCTTAAAAATCATTATATTGAAATATTTACACAACCAGAAGCGTTACTATGTCTTCTGGTTCTCTTTAATGTTTTTCTTCTCACTATATAAAACTTATAAATCAAAAATAATTATAGGATTTTCACAAAAATGATTTGAGCACACACACATAAGCACATGCACACGCACACGCACTCATACATACACACGTGCACGCACACGCGCGCATCACATACACACATGCACACACACACACACACACACACACACACTCACGAATACATACACACATAAAAAGTTCGTTATATATATATATACTGACAGATAGATAGGTAGACATAAAGATATATATATGTATTTGGATATTTACATACGCATATATATATACACATATATGTTTATATATATGTGTATGATGAAGGAGATGTTTCTATGTGGCTTGCTTGTTTGTTGTACCTTGTTTATCATTTTGTCCATGTTCTTTTGCCACGTCATATACACAGTTATGTATTTATATGTACATGTAGATGAAGGTATGTACATACATGTACATATATATGCATATACTCATATATTGTTTGTATCACGACAGAACGCACGCGTTAACCTTTATACAGTAAGTTTTAACTATTTTTCTA
>NC_068981.1:71139015-71142020 GCF_001194135.2 Octopus bimaculoides
ATATATATATATATATATATATATATATATATATATACACACACACAATTAAGATTCAGTTGAACTAGGTACGTTAGGTACTTAAATTGAGGCACCTTGTTAGGTCTGAGTAACATGCATACTCAACAATATCAAGTGAATATCAGACTTGGTGCAAAAGTGCCGGCCATATGATATCCTTGCAATGTATGCAAATAATAGGACCCAGCTGAGTGAAGAAATCCACTCTTAGTTATTCAGACATGTTTTTTTATATTAAAAATACTATGATATTTACGAAGATATATAAGTAACAAAGCGGTACAGATGTCAATTCATTACAGCCGTTTCTAACGTCTCTTTTAATTGATTAATGAGAACATTACATTATTGCAAAGAAACCGTTTTCGTCAGATGAATTCATAATCTTCAAACATAAAGGAATTATTCAACATAGGAGTAAAAATATTTACATCGATCTGCTACCATTCAGTTGGCAGAATAAACTTATCAGAATATTTGGTCAGATCAAAGAGGAATTTAGGGTATATTAGAGTTTAAAATAGAGGAAGGAGATAATTGACCCAAGTGACCCAATTATCTAAACTTCTAACAATAGAGGTAGGATCGGCTCCGATCGTCTAGATTTTTATCTCAAGTTATTTATGTGTACCGGTCGTGGTGAGAGAAGCAATTAATGCCAGGCAGCCAACTAAATTATCAAAAGTGATGGGACTATATGTCGGCTTAATCTTCGCAAAATGGGCAAGGTATAGGGTAGTAATAATCATCCACTCTCCATCACTCACTCCATTATTACTACCCTATGCGTTGCATAGGTGGAGGTGGAATTTGAACTCAGGGCGTAAAAAACCAGAGCTCAGCTTTTACTTATATTGACCCCGAAAGAATGAAGAAGCAAGTCGGGCTTGCCAGGTTTTGAACTCAGAACGTAATGACGGACGAAATGCTGCTAACCAATTTTACCGATATGCTAACGATTTTGCCAACGCTGACAATGACGACGACGACGACGAGGATGATGCTGATGATGATGATCGAAAACCACAAATGCGGCGAGCTGGCAGAATCGTTAGCACGCTGGACGAAATGCTTAGCGGTATTTCACCCGTCACTACGTTTTGAGTTCAAATTCCGCGGGGATCGACTTTGCCTTTTATCCTTTCGGGGTTAAAGAAATAGGTACCAGTGAAACACTGGGTCGATATGATCGACTAGTTCCCTACCCCAAATTTCAGGTCTTCTGCCTATTGTAGAAAGGATTATTATTAATTTTCTGTATGTTATATATATTTGTAAGTCCTGGTGTTTTTGTTATGTATTTGTCTGAATATTTTTTTATTATACCTAAGGCACCTACTATGATAGGAATTGTTTCTGTTTTTAGATTCCACATTCGAGTTACTTCTATTTCCAGGTCTTTGTATTTTGAAAGTTTCTCCATTTCTTTTAGGGAAACGTTGAAAGCATTTTTTCCTTCATGATCTTTGACAATTATATCTGGTCTATTGGCCTTTCTCGTTTTCTGTGACCTTTTCTGGCGTGTGTTTATACCATCTTTTTTCTGTTGTTATTCCATAGTGTTGGCATAGCTTCAGTGTATATAGGTCCCAGCTGTGAATATATTCCTTCTTAGCTAGGACTGGGCAGCCAGAGATAATATGATTTTAGGCAGCCAGAGATAATATGATTTTAAATCATATTATCTCTGGCTGCCAATCTTATTATTATCATTATCATTATTATTATTATTATTATTATTATTATTATTATTATTATTATTATTAATGCGCCGAGCTGGCAGAAACGTTAACACGCCGGGTGAAATGTTTAGCAGTATTTCGTCCGTCTTCACGTTCTGAGTACAAATGCCACTGGGTCTATGTATTCGACTTGTACCCTCCCCCAAATTTCAGGCCTTGTGCCTATAATAGAAAAGATCATTATTATTATTGTTATTATTACTATATAAGGTGGCGCGCTGGCAGAATCGTTAGCACGACTGGCAAAATAGTTTGCGGCATTTTGTCCGTCTTTACGTTCTGGGTTCAAATACTACCGAGGTCGAATTTTCCATTCATCTGTACGCAATCTCAAGTCGATGTCATCAACTTATCTCCTCAAAGTTGCTGGCCTTGTACCAAAATTTCAAACCACCACCACTATCATCATCATCATCATTGGATCCATGTGGTTTACGTCACTGTTTACAATTTTGTTCCAATTGTTTTCAAATTTTGTAATTAGTCTTTAAAATTTGCAAAATTTGGGTATTTTAGCCAATCAGAAGCGAGTATTTTACACATCACCCTGGCGAAAAAACTCTATTTCCATGCTCACAAGGAGTGTAAACCACCAAATTGAATGTAATCAACAAATTGAATGTACCTGAGCATCTTTAAAGCGTGGAAACAAACGCTTGGTTGACTCTTATCTTTGTGAATTTATGTGGAGGAGATATGAGAAAAATAATTTATTTTATAAAATCCTAGAGTGTAATACAAACTTTCGTTCTTGAGTTTTTTAACTAATAAATGTCTGTTTTAAGCAATGTTTTGACTGTTATCTCTAGCAACTCCTGTTGGTTTGCTCGTAGCTTTTAAAGACTTAATTTACTCGCGAATGTTTCAATGCTTTTCACTGTTTACTTTACTCGTGTATATTTTAATGTTTTGACTGTTATTTCTAGCAACTCCTGTCGGTTTGTTCGTAGCTTTTAAATATTTAATTTTCTCGCGAATCTTTTGTTTCCACTGTTTACTGCAGCTAGTCTAATGTTTTGACATGCCGGTGCCCTCGCCTCCTTTCTCGCGACTGTGACAGATAATGGAAGAGGTAACGAACGCAGTTTTCTGAATGGCTGACAATTCCGAAAATTGTCAAACTTTAAACACCTGTAACATTTTCGCAAAAGTTTTTATGGAATAAATGAATAACAAATTCGGATTCAGCGTCAAAAATTACATCTATATGATACATTAAAAAAAAAAAAAATTTAACGATAA
>NC_068981.1:71143082-71144537 GCF_001194135.2 Octopus bimaculoides
AAGGTTTAATTGTATTTCTTTCAACACACGTATCCACATCAAGAATCTTGCACGCGAAATACACATACGAAATATATATATACACACACACACACACACACACACACACACACACACAAGTACATGTATATATATTATATATTTGCACAGGTTTGGATGTGTGATAAGTTTTCCTCCTACCACATGGTTCATGGTTCACTGTCACAATGTGATATCTTAGCTAAGTTTCTTAGCCTTGGGCCTGCCAAAGCCTTGTGAGTAGATGGAGAGCTGTGCTGTATATAGATAGATAGATAGATAGATAGATAGATAGATAGATAGATAGATACATACATACATACATACATACATACATACATACATACATACATATGTGTGTATGCGTGTGCGTGTCTGTTTGTGTTTGTTCCCCACCACCGCTTGACACCTGTAGTTGTTTTGTTTACGTCCCGTAACTTGATAGTTAAGCGAAAACGACCTATAGAATAAGTGCCAGTTTATATTAAAAAAAAAAGGCACCGGTGTCGACTTGTTCTACGAAATCCTTCAAGGCAGTGCTGCAGCATGACCACAGCCCAGTGATTGAAATATATATATATACACACACACAATCAGAAAAAAATATGTGTGTACAGTGAGATACAAATGTATATAGAGAGAGAAAGGCAACATAGAAAGTGAGATTACACAGAGGGGAATAGACAGATGTACAATGTCAGTGATATAAAGAAGGAGAAAGAAAACAAAGAGTAAAATTATGTGGTAGGTGGAGAAAAGGCGTGAGGGCGTCATACTGTGTCCGTGTGTGTGTGTATGTGACAGCGACAGAGATAAAGAGAGAGAGAGGCAGAAAGAAAGAGAGAGAGAGAGAGAGAGAGAGAGAGAGAGAGAGAGAGAGAGAGAGAGAGAGAGAGAGAGAGAGAGAGAGAGAGAGAGAAAGAAAGAGACAGAGTGAAAGAGAGGCCGGCAGAGCGTGCGTGAGTACTTGTTTGTGTGCGCGTATTTGTACAAGTGTGTTTTTGTGTTTGTTGAGAAAGACATGAATGTGGACATACGAGAATGTATTCTGTCTGTTTTCGTGCAGGCAAAGCAACAGAACAGATGAACATCCTGCATGTAAATCGAGGATGAATACGACTAACGCCGCCAACAAATCACTTTCAAAACAACATTACAGTGGCAATCTATCAAACAATGAAGTTTTCTCGAGGATAAATTTTTCGCATGATCAATGTAATAGCACTGGTCTCTTGACTGATCACATTACAGGTAAGTTTGTTGATTATTTTCGACTTGAAGATATAACACATTATCAACTATTTCATTAATGTTTATTATTTCATATATTTCTGAACGTTATCTATATTGTTTCTATTTCATTTTTTACACTTCGCTCTGTATATTGTTATCAATGCAACTACAGAACGTGTGTGAGTATATATATACATATATATA
>NC_068981.1:71144882-71146070 GCF_001194135.2 Octopus bimaculoides
TGTGTGTGTGTGTGTGTGTGTGTGTGTGTGTGTGTGTGTGTCTTTGCGTCTGTGTTTGTCCCCCCACCGTTGCTTGACAACCGGTGCTGGTATGCTTATGGCCTCGTAACTTAGTGGTTCAGCCAAAGAAATTGAAAGAACAAGTACTAGGCTTTAAATCGTAAGGTTGATTTGTTCGACTGAAACCCTTCAAGGAGGTACTCCAGCATGGCCGCAGTCAAATGACTGTAACATGTAAAGGACAAGCACACACACACAGACACACACACACACATACACACACACACACACACACACACGCATACACACACACAGGCGTATATGTGCATGACTGTGTCTGCGTGTGTAATAGGTATAAATGTGTTTGCGCGTGTACGTGTGTTTACATACACATATAACATACATACATGCGGCCATATATACACATACATAAGTTTATATATATATATATATATAGAGAGAGAGAGAGAGAGAGAGAGAGAGAGAGGGGGGAGAGGAGGGAGAGCGTGAGAGAGGGAAAGGAGGGTGCGAGAGAATTAGACAAACAATTAGAGCGAGAGAAAGAGAGCATATATACATATACACTCGCACACACATGTAGTTTGTTTTTATGTGAAGTTATGCATAAAAAAATAATTTAGCATTAAGCTGAAAGATTAATTGATACTTTTTAGTAGAGTGCGTAGCTTTTCATTTAACAAGAAATACACACACACACACACACACACACACACACACATACATATGTATGTATGTGTATAACTTTTGTTAACAAGGTAATGCCTCACAACCACACAATTGTTTTAATATCTTGTATATCTTAAAAGGCTAAAACGATTATCTTTTGAAAAAAAATGCAAAGATATATATAGAATCATTTGTTTAATAAAAAATATCATCTCTGCACTTAAAACGTTTTGAGGATTTTTTAAGAGTTATGGTCAACTTTGTTCCATGGGTATGTAGCGAATATATCACGCACACGCGCGCGTAAACAAATATCTATATATATTTGTAATTGTATGTGAATGTGTGTATGCATAGACATATACACAGGATTGCAGTAAACAAACATGAATAAAAAAAAGCAGCCAGTTCATATATTTATATTTATATATTTAGCTTAGATGTATGTGTGTGTGTATGTGTATTGTGTGTGTGTGTGTGTGTGTGTGTGTGTGTGTGTGT
>NC_068981.1:71147141-71148020 GCF_001194135.2 Octopus bimaculoides
TATATGTATGTATGTATGTATGTATGTATGTATGTAAGTATGTATGTATGTATGCGTGCGCGCATGCATGTGCGTATTGGGGTGGGGGTAGAGCATTGGACAAACAAAACGTATCGTGGTATTTGTTTAGCATTTGTTTCTTCTGGGTTCAAATCGCGCTGTGTACAACATTTCTATTTATTCTCGTAATGTTGACTAAATAATGTACTAAAGGGTTGCACCATCGACCGTTATACATCACCTAATTTCTCAATTAGTCCCTGTATGAGAAATCACTACATATTTATACATGTTTACCTGAGTGTGTGTGAGCGCGTATGTGTGGCTTTTTCTGCGTATCATGTACACATACGTCTAAAGTCGCCTGTAAATATATATATATTTATATATCCATGCAGAGTACAAATATTGGCATAACTACAGAGTTCTACCCCCCAGACTTTGCAAGGGCATAACTTTCAGAAAAATGAATATTTTTTAATGAAATTTTCTATGCATATTGTATTTATTATATAGATTCCGAATATACAAAACTTTTCGGTGAAAGTGTTTTGGAATGGGGGTGGGGGACAATTTTCGGAAATTGCAACAGCGTCCATTTAAATTCTTCTTAACTTCCATGAAAATTAATATTTTTTCGTGAAATTTTCTACAAATATACCTTGATGTATGTACATTTCGAGCATGTAGGAATTTTGAAGGAAACAACTGCAGGTTATTTTTGAGAAGCGTTCCCCACTCGGTGGTGTTTCGGAGCAAGTCGTCCATAATTGTTTCATTTTCTCTCTATTATGTGCGTATGTGCATCCGTAGATTTCTATTGAAGTAATAAGCAGAAAAGAGAAGCCGTCATAAGAAAACTTACGTTAAAAATAACAT
>NC_068981.1:71151232-71152601 GCF_001194135.2 Octopus bimaculoides
CGTCATCATCATTATCATCATCACCATCATCACCACCATCATCGTCAACATCGTCAACACCATCATCATCAACATCATCATCGTCATCACTGTTAGCGCTGACAACCGTTAGCACGCCAGGCAAAATACTTAGCGGTATTTCGTCCCGCTTTACATTTTGATACTGAGTTTAAATTCTACTTAGGTTGACTTTGACTTTCATCCTTTCAGAGTCGATAAAATAAGTACCAGCTGAATACTGCGGTCGATCTAATTGACTTAACCCTTTCCCCGAGGTTACTGGCTTCGTGCCAAAATTTAAAACCATCATCATCATCATCATCATCATCATAATCATGATCATTGTCATTGTCGTCGTCGTCGTTGTCATCATTGTTAGCACTAGCAAAATCGTTCGCACGCTGGACGAAATGCTTAGCGGTAATTTGTTCTGGGTTCAAATTCTGCCGAAGTCGACTTTGCCTTTCATCTTTTCAGAGTCGATAAAACAAGTACCAGTAGTTCACTGGGGTTCAAGCAATCGACTATCCTCCTCCCCCAAAATTTCAGACCTTGTGCCTATAGCAAAAGTCATCATCATCATCATTATTCCCGTTGTTAGCGCTGGCAGAATCGTTAGCAGGGCGAGAAAATTCCTTAGCGGAATTTTGACCGTCTTTATGTTCTGAGTTCAAATTCTTGTCTTTCATTCTTCCAATAAAATAAGTACCAGTTGAGCACTGGTGTCGATGCAATTGACTTAACCCCTCCCACGAAACTACTGGTCTCATATTGAAATTTGAAACCTACCAGTGAAACACGGGGATGGATGTAATTGACTAACCTCCCCGCTCAAAATTTCAGGCCTTGTACCTACATCAGAAAGGATTAGTACTATTGTTGTTGTTGTTGTTGTTGTTATTATTATTATTATTATTATTATTATTATTATTATTATTATTATTATTATTATTATTCATTAGCATCTTCTTTCAATTCTGTTTCCATTTCTTGCCGCGTGTCTTCCTGATACTTAGGGCAGAGAAACGTACTATATACATCGGCAGGCCATTAAAATAAACCCATCAGATTATTATTATTATTATTGTTCAGTAGTTTTATTTTTATAACGTGCTTTCACTTCACTACCGAGCGCAGCTCTGTGCGCCTTGGGTATGTGCTGTGGTTTGCTGTGGTGCTCTTATGTTTACTGTATTGAAAGTGTTTTGCGTAGAATGTGTGCAGTACCCAGTAGTGCAATTTTCTGTATGTTATATATATTTGTAAGTCCTGGTGTTTTTGTTATGTATTTGTCTAAATATTTTTTATTATACCTACTATGATAGGAATTGTTTCTGTTTTTAGATTCCACATTCGAGTTATCTCTATT
>NC_068981.1:71153238-71154705 GCF_001194135.2 Octopus bimaculoides
TTCTTCTTCTTCTTCTTCTTCTTCTTCTTCTTCTTCTTCTTCTTCTTCTTCTTCGTATTTGTTAGGTAGATTGATTTCTTGTTTGCATTTGTCAGCTTCCTTTAATACTGAAAACAGTTTTTTGTTTTGCTCGTGTTTTGTGGCTTTGTATGAGTTTCCCTTGCTTCTGGAGTAGGTATTTTTGCAGTCCTATGGTGGTTATTTTTGCCACCTTCTGTGCGTTGTATATATAGCCTTTCTATGTCAGATTTTGGGTGGTGCATCCTATATCCTGTCATTATTTTTCTTGTTTTCCTGTCTATTTTACATAGTTCGAGTGTTATCATTGAGTAAGAGAGTTGTGCATGTCATCAAAGTGACACTGAGATACAAATATACGAAACTCAATATACTCATCATGATTACATGTCTGATAAGGGTACACCAGGTACATGCATCACAACCATATGTGCGTGACATGGTGATCTCATATTAATATAAACAGCACATGACTTTGCAGGTGGGGTCCACTCAGAATTTTCGTCAGGTCAAGTATCCAATCTTTCTCAAAAGATCCCTAAATAAGGATTGTTTAAGGATGTTGAATGAAATACCTATGCTTCCAGGGGTGAATTATTCAAACCCCAAAGAATTCCTCTCAACACATGGCTATGACGCTCCCCCACTACTTCTCCTCGTGATCAGAGATGCACATATCATGCGTCACTAAGGGAATGCTCAACTATTTACGGTCAAGCAACTGACAAGCAAATCTGTGATATTGAGGAGAATATTTCCTGTAGTCCATCTTTTACAACGAGGCAAAACATGTATATAACACTTCCAATCAGTTAAGATCAGAAGCCATGAGAGTCACTGCTCGGTATTGCATCAGGGCATTATTATTATTGAGTGAGAGAGCAGTGCATGCCATCAAAGTGACATTGGGGTAAAATATACGAAGCCCAATATACCCGCCATGACTACCCGTCTGATAAAGGTACACCAGGCACATGCATCACAACCATATGTGCACGACCTATTGATCTCATATCAAGATAAACAACGCATGATCTTGCAAGTGGGGCCCAGTTAGAATTTTCTTCAGGTCGAGTAGCCCATCCCGCTCAAAAGGCCCTTGAATTAGGGTTGTTTAGGGATGATGAACAAAACTCCCCACTACTTCTCCTTGTGATCAGAGATGCATACATTGTCAACCACTAAAGGACATGCTCAACTGGTTAAGGTCAAACAACTGACAAGCAAATCTATGATCTTCAGCAGAATATTTACTGTAGCCCATCTTTTTATACCAAGACAAAACAATGTACATGATAACACTTCCAATAGTTAAGATAAGAAACCATTAGAGCCACTGCCTGGTACTGCATCAGGACATTATTATTATTATTATTATTATTATTATTATTATTATTATTATTATTATTATTATTATTATTACTATTATTATTATTAAGGCGGCGAGCG
>NC_068981.1:71154888-71156166 GCF_001194135.2 Octopus bimaculoides
TAAGATAAGAAGCCATTAGAGCCACTGCCTTGTACTGCATCAGGATATCATTATTATTATTATTATTATTATTATTATTATTATTATTATTATTATTATTATTATTATTATTACTATTATTATTATTAAGGCGGCGAGCGAGCAGAATCATTAGCACGCTGGACGAAATGCTTAGCGGTATTTCGCCTGTCGTTACGTTCTGAGTTCAAATTCCGCCGAGGTCGACTTTGCCTTTCATCCTTTCGGGGTCGATAAATTAAGTACCAGTTACGCACTGGAGTCGATGTAATCGACTTAATCCGTTCGTCTGTTCTTGTTTGTTCCCTCTATATTTAGCCTCTTGTGGGCAATAAAGAAATAGGTATTTCGCCTGTCGTTACGTTCTGAATTCTGATTCTGCCGGGGTCGACTTTTAAGCACTGGGGTTGATGTAATCGAATTACCCCTCCCCCGAAATTATTGGCCTTGTGCCAAAATTTGAAACCATTGTTGTTGTTATTGCTGTTGTTGTTATGACAGTTTCTATGTTCGCGCAGAGTCTTTTGCTTACACTTGTATTTATCTATAAATAAACACTTAGCCCAGATATCTACGTTAGCTATCCACACACAGCAGTAGAATATATTGGCATGTGTGAGAATCGGTAA
This sequence comes from Octopus bimaculoides, assembly GCF_001194135.2. Taxonomy (NCBI): domain Eukaryota; kingdom Metazoa; phylum Mollusca; class Cephalopoda; order Octopoda; family Octopodidae; genus Octopus; species Octopus bimaculoides. Next base: position 71,155,536 of record NC_068981.1, read on the forward strand.
TGCATGACAATATTAGGCCTGTGTATCATACTTGTGTGCGTGTGTGTGTGTGTGTGTGTCTGTGTGTGTGTGTGTGTGTGTGTGTAAAGGTGTGTTCGTATTTTTATGGGTGAGAGCATGGAAGTGTAATATCCATTCAGAAGATAAATGCGCACGCGTATTTAATTGTTATGTACACTGGCTTAAAGTACACATGTACTGCTTATAAAAAAGCAATTACCATTGTCACATACAAGCACACATACACTTACTTATACACCCCATCCTGACACTCTATTTGCCACCGATTCAACACATCCTCACCATCCAATTACCTTTCTGTCTGATCTATACTCATTTATGTTTACACATATGTATGAATGAAATCTGTATTTGATTACGTGTGTACGTTATAGTGGATGTCTTTTACGCCAATGAATGGAATATGAACAAGCCTGTTTATGATATATAGGGACAAATGACCAAAGAATTTATTTATTTTTCTGATTTTTATCTATTTTTATATCTATTTCTTTCTCCCCACGACCACACACACACACACACACACACACGCACACACAGATAAACAGATAGATAGATAAATAGATAGATATACATACCTACATGCATATATACATACATACATACATAC
>NC_068981.1:71156364-71157956 GCF_001194135.2 Octopus bimaculoides
CCTGCTTGTGAAATTATCGTGCAAGTGGCTGAGCACTCCACAGACACGTGTACCCTTAACGTAGTTCTCGGGGAGATTCAGCGTGACACAGTGTGACAAGGCTGACCCCTTGAATTACAGGCACAACATAAACAGGAAGTAAGAGTGAGAGAAAGTTGTGGTGGAAGAGTACAGCAGGGTTCACCACCATCCCCTGCCGGAGCCTCGTGGAGCTTTAGGTGTTTTCGCTCAATAAACACTCACAATGCCCTGTCTGGGAATCGAAACAGCGATCCTATGACCGCGAGTCTGTTGCTCTAACCACTAGGCCATTGCCCCTCCACTATGTATATATATATATATACATATACACAGATACACATACATATATGCATATATATGTGTGAGTGGGGGCGGCATTCCCTCGGTTACGACAACGAATGTTCCATTTGATTCGATGAACAGAACGGCCTGCTCCTGAAATAAATGTGAAAGTGGCTGAGCACTCCACATATGACAAGGTTGGCCTTTTGAACTACAGCAACTACTCATCTTTACCCAACTGAGTGGACTCTAGCAACGTGAAATAAAGTGTCTGGCTCAAAAATACAATGCACCGCCGCGTATCGAGCTCTCAACCTTACCATCGTAAAACGAATATCCTACCCACTAAGCTACACGCCTTCACATCATTAACTGAAAGCGAATCGATCGGTCTAACTGATTTCAGGTCCTGTTAGACTTTCACCAGAAAGTACATGGAACCCAAGACTTGACTGGTACCTTATTTTATTGACCTCGAAAAGATGATAGGTAAAGTTGACTTCGGCGGTATTTGAAATCGGAACCTAAAGACGGTGTACATACCGCAAAATATTTTGTCCGGTGAGGGCGTGGCTATGATAAGAAGCTTGCTTCCCAATCACATAGCTCCGGGTTTAGTCCTACTGCCTGGGGCAGACTAAAGCCTTGTGAGTGGATTTGGTAGACGGAAACTGAAAGAAGTCTGTCTTATATGTATGTGTATGTATGTGTGTGTTTGTGTGTGTGTGCATATATAAGTGTATGTGTGTGTATGCATATATATGTATGCGTGCGTGTGTCTTTGTATGTTTGTCTCTAACCCTCACACCGCTTGACAATAGGTGTTGGTGAGTTTACGTGCCCGTAAACTAGCGGTTCGGCAAAAGAGGCCGATAGAATAAGTACCAGGCTTTAAAGAAATAAAAGTACTGGGATTGATTTGTTCGTGTCCGACTATAAAATATTGTTGAAGGCAGTGCCCCAGCATGGCTGGAGTCTAATGACGGAAAGAAGTAAACGATAAATGATAAAAGGTAAAGGTATAAACAGGAACTAAGAAAATAACTGCAACGATGAATATAGGTATAAATGAAGCAGAATCTGTAACTGGAAACGTACGGGTAAATATTCCAAATGTAAATATTTATAAATGTAACTATATATATATAGTTATCGCCAAGCCAACATGGCAGTCCCAAAATTAGGACGAAAGCTGCCGTGAATTAGCTCCAAGAAGCCATCGCCTCTAACTAGCTATGTGACACACGAAACCTGTATCCTTTATATAGAGGCGATGGCTTCTTGGAGCT
>NC_068981.1:71159773-71162575 GCF_001194135.2 Octopus bimaculoides
TGCTCAAGAGTGGGCAGCAACAAAAAACCTATTTGTATATGCTCCACAAGGGAAAACAAGGAACATAGTTTACAATGAGGTGTTATAATCACAACAGCAAGAAAGTATGTACATGATCACCTTCTTTTACGAAACTTCATTGACTTTCATATATTTATATTGATATACATATATATACGTGTGTTTGGGTGAGTGTGTGTATATACATCTCTATATATAAAGATGATGCGTAGTCTAGACGGTGTTTCTAGATTTCATTATTCTCTTTAACCCGGGCAACGCCGGGTATTTCTGCTAGTATATATATACATATAAATCTGAATGGAAACGAATGTGTAACTGTATTTCCTTATAAATATATTTCTAAAAGTAATTGTAATTGTATTTCATATTGGAATTACAATTAAAATTTATATCTACATTTACGATTATTTTTATATTAACTGTTACTCTTACGTTTGGAAGTGTCTTTTCATTTGCATAGATTCTGTTCCGGTTAAATTTACATCCTCAATTATAAATTTTATTACATTTGTCATTGTACTTTCATTTCTAATTATTGCGGCTTTTTTTCAACAAATTTTTATTCAACAGAAACAATAACAACATATAACAAAAACATCTTTAAATGATTATTCCGGAGCATATTCACCATCTACTTCAATTACTGCTTCCCATTTGCTTGACAGACGGCCATACTGTCACTCTAAGATGTTTTTGTTAAATATTATTATTGTTTTTGTTGAATAGAATTTGTTGAAAGAAAAACGCAAGAATTATGCACCAACCCAATATTAACCTTAGCATTTACAATTGTATTTACAAGTACATTCATAATTACAAGTCAATTTACAAATATAGTTACTGCATGTACTCTTACATTTTACAGTTACAGCTGCAGATTGTCTTTTACTTTGTTTTGTTTTTGTTTTGTTTTTTGTTTGTTTTTTACATTCGCAATCACATGTATATCCACTTTTAAACTTATACTTGCAGGAGCATTTAGATTATAGGTTATACAGCGTGTTTCAAATGTCTATGTTACATTCTAAGAACTCTTATATCATGAACTACAAATGGTAGTATTATTGAACTGGTACCATTTAAAAGCTAAAAGTGTCATGTTTTCTTCTGTAAATTTAATTTTAATTTACTTAATTAGATTTAATTTAATTTTGTTTCTTGTCTCTTTTCAGATCCAGTGATGTCATTCACAAAACAAGAGAAGTCATTTTGCGTCCTAGAATACGCTAAAACTGAATCATGGACACGTGTTCAACGCAAATTTCATACAACGTTTACCAAGCACCCCTCCTCCTTAAATTTTGCAAACCAATTCAAAAGGGAACGTCTGTCAGGTGCCTGCTTGGTAAATGCTGTATGAAATTTGCGTTGAACACGTATCCATGATTCAGTTTTTAGGACGCAAAATGACTTCTCTTGTTTTGTGAATTGCATTACTAGATGTGAAAAGAGACAAAAAAAAATTAAATCTAACTAATTAAAATCAAATTAACAGAATAGGCGTAGGAGTGGCTGTGTGGTAAGTAGCTTGCTTACCAACCACATGATACCGGGTTCAGTCCCACTGCATGGCACCTTGAGCAAGTGTCTTCTACTATAGCCTCAGGCCGACCAAAGCCTTGTGAGTGGATTTGGTAGACGGAAACTGAAAGAAGCCCGTCGTATATATGAGTATATATATATATATATATGTGTGTGTGTGTGTATGTGTATGTGTCTGTGTTTGTCACCCCAACATCGTTTGACAACTGGTGTGTTTAAGTCCCCGTAACTTAGCGGTTCGGCAAAACAAACTGATAGAATAAGTACTAGGCTTACAAAGAATAAGTCCTGGGGTCGATTTGCTCAGAGACATCAGAGACAAGAATTTAATCAAAATGTGACTAACAGCGGTCCATGACTGGAGTTTAACCAATAACTATGCAATAGCCCCATATGTCCGAAATTTCGAAGCAAACAAAAGTAAAACAGAAAACACAGAGAAAAAGCAAGGAATATCCCAGAGGTATATAAATGCTCATCAATAACTAATAATTTTAGACAGTAGTAAAGCAATTCAGTTGGGTTCCCGTCACTTATTGAAAGCTTTCACACCTCCAGAAATAAACGATAAGTGAATATAAGAACGTGTGTGTTTTCGTAAGTCGATATAAGAGTTCTGTCATGAAGTGATTGATTCAGTTTAGCACATTTTCAAATAAAGCACTGTTTTGTGGGGCAGTATGAACAGTAAATGTAAATGTAACAGTAATTGCACCTGTAAAAAAACACACACACACATGCACATACACCCACACATACATGCATACATACATACATACATACATGTCATTATTCACTTTTTTTCAAGATATCCTGCCAATAGAGAAGGAGCCGGTTTCTATGTATGCATGCATGTATGTATGTATGTATTAGGTATGTATATATGTATGTATGTATCCCTGTATCCATGTATATGAGCAGATTTGTATGTTTTTATGTTTGTATTCTCATGCATATAGTTGCATGTCTAGACATGCTTATATATACTTAAATGATAAACTGGAAAGTTTTACAGATTTTTACAGTTCCAGTGATGGCTTGGATTTGTACGTATGTATGTCATTATTCAATTTATTACAAGATTTCTAGCCAATAGAGAAAGAACCGGTTTCTAACCTAGATCCAAGGCTCCTTCATCGGAATTTCAGCATCAACAACAGGGTATTTCTCTCTCTCACTCCCTCTCTCTCTCCCCTCTCTCTCTCCCCTCTCTCTCTCCAACCTTTTGTCATTCTT
>NC_068981.1:71162999-71167341 GCF_001194135.2 Octopus bimaculoides
ACATATATATATATTCTTTCTTTTCCTATATATATATATATATATTACATACAAAAATAAGAGGGATGACCAGCAAAAGTGGACTCCTATATGCTAGAAATAGATGCTGAATCATCTAACCACGAAAAAAATATATGTTCTCAGTAAAAATTCAGCGACACAACAGACTGTAAAAGGGCAAGACAAATGAAAAAATACTAAATAAAAACGATTAACCTACGTACCATGGTTTCACCTGTTAAAATTTACATAAGTAAATATCTGCAGGTTCGTCAGCATAGTCTGTCGATTTGCGATGGAAATTACATCGCAAAACAGTACAGGCAAGTGTCTGTACTTCCCCAACACCAACAAAAACAAGAACATACAATGCCGTACACACTTCAGCAACTCGGCGGTGTAGTAGGTAATGCAGTAGAAATGTACCTGAAACTATCAAATGTCGAATAATAATTCTTTCCACCATAGGCACAAGGCTTGAAATTTGAGGGCGGGGACTTGTCGATTACATTGATCCGAGTACTTGACTCGTACTTATTTTATCGATCCCGAAAGGATGAAAGACAAAGTCGACGGAATCGGCGGAATTTGAACTCAGAACGTAGCGAACGTACAGCTAAGCATTTCGTCCAGCGTGCTAATGATTCTGCCAGCTTGCAGCCTTCAAATGTCGAATAATAGACCCCAATCATAGTAGTTTCAAATTTTAGTAGAAGGCCAACAATTTCTAGGGAGTGGGTAAGTCAATTTATTTTATCGACCCCGAAAGGATGAAAGACAAAAGTCGACCTCGGCGGAATTTGAATGCAGAACGTAAAGAGCCGGAAGAAATGCCTCTAAGCCTTATGTCCGACTGTGCAATCAATTCAACCGATTCACCAGCAACAACAATAATAATCCATTCTACTATAGGCACAAGGACTTAAACTTTTGGCAAGGGGATAAGTTGATTATATCGGTCTCAATGTTCAACCCGACAATATCAAACTCGTATTCCTTCAACGCTTTCAATTTCTAATTAACTCAATAATCGCTATAATCCGCAATTTTTTAACCCTCCCTACCTTGTACTTTTAAATGCGCACACTACATATGCCACACCTGTATCTACATCAATAACACTGCAATAATCCTCGCTCTTAAGTCTCAGTGTTGTATCATCCAAAACTTTTGCTGCACGGCGCCAACATTATATACTACGAACTCTGCAAGACTTGTGTTCTCTACCTTAATGAGATGGCCAGTTGCATAGAAATCATCTTCACCCCTTCTCTGACAAGCTGTAACTTCTATTTCAACTAACCTTGTCACTCGATGTCTAGCATGTCTTTCTTACACAATATCACACTTCAAGAAACAGACATAGCAAAGAAAGAATACATATATATAATATAAGATATGCATGTGTGTGCGGGGAGTGCGTGTGTGTATGTATGTATGTATGTATGTATGTATGTATGTATGTGTGTGTGTATGTATAACATTATATACAGAATTTGGATCTTTTCTACTATAGATATACATGAAGATTTTCTTTCATTGCTTCTTAACTCCATCCCACTTCTTAAAGAAGCATTGGACGTTATGTCCAATGCATTTATAAAAGTAAGAGTGGAGTGGAATTGGTAACTGGGGCAAAATGAGTAATTTCTGATTTCCTTTTTATTTTCTCCCTGCCTACTTCAAACCATTACAGTTTAAGTATTGTATCATCATTCTGTACTGTTGTATCATCTTCGGAACATAGTCAAGTGACTAGTAATTTCTTTCTGGAAAATTTCTCTCGACTTTGACCCGAATGTAATTGAGATCACTAATAAAATATCTGAATAATTTTGGGTGTTTAACAATCAATATTCTTTTCTCTCATGGATTTCAAGTCAATTTTTCCCACACTAATGTCTAATTTGATCATTTTCAATTTTCAAAAAAAAAAAAAATGTCTAAACTGGGGCAAAATGAGTAATGACTAATTTCAATAATTTCTTCACTTTAACTGAATACACATATTTAAATATATCAGGAAGAGAACCAATCTAGAATATTGTGAAGAATCTATAGATAATACTTTATACTGAGTTTTTATAGATTTAGTGGAGTTTCGTTAATTTCATATCATGCGCCATTTTTCCATGATCCTCTTTTATTTGACCAAGACATATTTAACTTTTGTGGCATTTCTGATCTTTCTAATGTTTATCGATTTATATTGATGCATATGAGTCCTTTATCATATGTAATTTCGGAGAATTGAAGAAGCAAATTTACTTTATCTTGTCTTAAATATTTTGTATCATCTTAATTTGAGAACGGAGATAATTTTCTGAAATATGTCACAGTGTATTAATGCATTCAAAGGTCATTTGTTTAGCTGATATAGTTTTTGTAAGGTAGTCAACATTTGTGAAAAAGTATTTTTTCTCTCAGAGTAAAAAATGCAGTAGATATTACTTATTGTGCCCCACCCCACCCCACCCCTTACGTTTCTTTTAAATGTCATATTCTGTTATGTCTGCTAGCTAGTGAGAGCTGATAGCACAGCTTCAACAATCCACGATTATAAGTGACCTGCTCATCTATATGATGCGTGTTTGTGCTCTTAACTATCCATATGCATACTTGTGTGTATACTAATGAGTTTGAATATTGCTGTTGATAAACTACTTATTGTGATCACTGACCTAGCTTACAAAACAGCCTGTTTCCTTCTTATATTGACCTTTACTCTCCGTTTTAATCTGCCCTCACACTTATCACTCATTTCTTCTCCACCTAACCCTCTCGTAAATTCTCATCTCTCTCTCTCTCTCCCTCTCCCTCTCTCTCTCTCTCCCTCTCCCTCTCTCTCTCTCTCTCTCTCTCTCAGTCTGTGTCTATCTCTCGCCACTTTCTCCCTCCAACTTGGCTTACGGGCATCCACGCTTCCTAAATTTCTGCCATTTGCTGTGGTTTCCTAGTTTCCAATTCGTATGTGCGATATTGTGTTAGTACATCCATTTATACCTTTGTAATAACCCATATTCTGAGAAAGCAATATACCTTCAATAACATGCACTCACACATACCCAAGCCACAGAAATGAGCATGTATATGTATAATAGAATAAACTTATTAATTCAGTTAGATAGCCATCTATGGTTTATCCTATATTACGTTAAATTGCCAGAAACGAACACTGATGTTGGGTCAGCAATTTATTTATCCAACTAGCTGAAATGCCATTCATAAATTGTTAACAAGAATTAATAATTTAGTATAGGGTATTTATGCAAATCGGATAATCCAGGAGCGAGATATTCATGCAAATTGATTTCTCTGAATGAAGAAAACATTTTACGATAGTTGCTATAAATAAAGTATAGCCATAGAATAGAAGTTGGTTGCTAATGAAATCCCAATAAAGCTGATCCACTTGATACTCCTTTCTTCTGTCCGCGGAAAACAAACATGTCTACAGCCGATTAGTACAGTCAAGTAAGAGTAATTCACATGCATTATTGGCTAATATCTATAGTTTATTTTGTTCTACATTATAATTCATGTATGGGGTTACTCTGGGTTTCTCGCTAATAAGGGGTTTAGCTTTACGGCCTGAGACCTCTTTAAAATATGGAGAGGAAAAAGTCACGTTTTTAAGGATAAAATCCTAGGTGGTTATCTCCCTTTGCCATTGTCCGTCGATCTTCAGCTGCGCTACCATCTTGCGGTCAGCAAAGCACCACGAAAGTAAACGATTGTCTCAAAGAGGTTTCAGGCCAGCAATGTTCGGGGTCTGAAGATACGCCGTAGGGCTAAATCCCACATATGAGCGAGAAACCCAGGTTAACCCCATAAGCCGTCCTACCCCACTATAGTATTAATTGCTCTACATCTTAGAATGCGCTTTTCCTCCGGATTTATGTATTTCTACAAACGAGATATCTATCTATATATATATTAGACAAAAATAGATAACAAAGCCAAGGCTGTGAAGAGTTTTCAAGACATTTATAGGGAAAGAGATATAAATATAGCTTTACAGCTGTTTCTAGGATATTATGGATATCCCTTTATCAGAGACGACGTGAGATGGTTAAAATATGGAAGGGGGGAAAGTCTCGTTTTAAGGGTAAAACCTTAGGTGACTATCTCCCTTTACCATTGTCCATCGATCTTCAGCCGCGCTACCATTTTGCAATCAGTAGAGCACCACGAAGGTAAACGATTGTCTCAAAGAGGTCTCAGGCCAGCAGTGTTCGGGGTCTGAAGATAAGCCGTAAGGCTAAACCTCTTATGAGCGAGAAACCTAGGGTAACCCCATAGACCGGCCTACCCCACTATAATATATATATATATATATATA
>NC_068981.1:71167721-71175097 GCF_001194135.2 Octopus bimaculoides
GTATATATATATATCGACTCTCCACGAGGATGAAAGGCAAAGTCCACCTCGGCGGAATTTGAGTGCAGAATGTAAAAATGGGCGAAATGCCACTAAGCATTTTGCCCTGCCTGCTAACGATTCTGCTAGCTCGCCGCCCACCGTATTGTTAATAATAATTATTATTATTATTATTATCCTTTCTAGTAAAGACACAAGGCCTGAAATTTTGGGGGTAGGGGATTAGCCTTAATAATAATAATAATAATAATAATAATAATAATAATGTGGAACCGCGTTCGTTAGTGGTTAGTGATACGCTCATAATCGCAAGACTGTGGTTTCCTACTCCTGTAGCGGGCGATGCGTTGTGTTCTTGAGTAAAACATTTCGTTTCACTTTGCTCCAGTTCACTCTGCTGCAAAAATAAGTAATCCTGTGACGGACTGGCGTCCTATCCAAGGTAGCAGAACGATATTTACGCCACAGAGTCCGGGAAACTGCCCTTGTGAGCATATTTCTCGGTAAGGGCCTTAGGTCCCTTTTTAATAATAATTGAATAAAGCGTTTTCACATTCGTTACACTGAGTTCAACGCTGCTGCATTCTGACAAGAATGAATTCTTTATTCAAATTACTGGTTTAAATATATAGTCAACGAAGATTGTAAATAATGAGATTCAAAGGATGATTAATACTTGGCAAGTTATTCAAATAAAACATCTGCGGATGAAATGAATGGTATATTTAGATGTCGGTTATACAGACAGTAGCTGACAACGTGATGTACATTGAAAAAAAAATAGACAGAAAATAAGAGGAAAGAAGACACAAAAGAAAGAGAGGTATAATGAAATATAGAAATATTAAGGGAAAAGATAGAAAAGACGGTAAAATGAATTAGCTCTGGGGGAGGGTTCAAAAATGAACAAGCGGGATTAAGATTGATATAATGTAGTCGGGAGAAGCTACTATATATATATAAATGTAGATTTTATTAGTGGTATGTCTGGAAACATATAAGCCTGATTAGACACAAAGAGGTAGTGTTTAGAATTGCAGGTGTTATTAGAGGGTCGGATCGAAAGTAAATGAAAGGGTAAAACTGACTGCACACAAGAGGGAAAAGCGCAGAGGAGTAGAAATAGAATAATTAAAAAGAATGCAATGTAAAGAAGGGACAGCCGAATGTGTAAATGTGTAAAACTGCAGGGAAAGTGTTAATTGATGTTTGAATAAATTATATACAAATATGATAGAATGCAATAAAATGCAATATACTGCATTGCTAAGACACACTAAAATAATAAAAGTACAAATAAAATCGAATACGACAAAATGCAATATAATTAATCGAATGCAATAAGACATTATTAATCAAATATAATTAAACAGCTGCGGTAAAGAGTAAAGTAAGGTAACATTTGATGTAGTAGATAGATGCACAAGACTCAGCTGATAGACTCGAAATATTTTGCTAATATTCAGAGAAAGACTGGAGGGAAACATACTTTTTACCAGTACCTTTTTCTTTTTCTCTTTTTCTATTTGTCATCTTCAAAATACCTTTGTTCAATATTTAGCAACTAAATACTGTGATACAAAATGCACGTCAAAAAAGGCAACTGTACATATCCAAAGGATACTTAGAGAACTTCAAGGAACTTCTAAGTATTTGAAAAACTTCCAGAGAAGTTCTAAAAGAATTCCTTGAATAAAATAGCAGTGTAATTATCCTGAGGATGAAATGAAGTTTCTTAGGGTTAACTTGCTTTCGTGACAGTATTATGAAAGTATCTTCTTTTTCTAATTTAGTAGCTTGCTGAGCGACGTCAAGATACATAAAAAATATTCTCACTACTACATAAACAACACTATCCCCATCATCTTCGATATGATTTGTCACAGTACTATTAATACTATTGTTCTTTAATGCAATTTATTGTATTTGAGTTATCTTGTGTATGGCACCTTATTCTATTCAATTGTAAATACTGTATTTAATTCGGTCATTTAAAAACTAATTAATAGTTTCTCTATTGTATTTAATTCGGTCAATAAAACACCAATTAGTAGTTAATATTGATGTGCTTCCAATTCTATTTCTTTAAGTCTTTCTTTTATTATGCTGCTTTCTTCATATATCTTTCTATTTCATTTCTACTTACACCTGTTTTTTTCCCTCTTTGTATGCAGTCATCATTACCTATTCATTTTCACTTTCTGGTTGAGAAGTGGTATATCTTTTCTCTAAATGTCAATATGACTGCGTGTAATTGCTCTTAAGGTCGTGTTCTATAAATACTAAATTCCTTTCAGTTTTTGTTATCAGAGACATTTTCCGTTAATACTGACACAATTATTTTGTTAATTAATAGACGTTCATGATAGTTTCGTTTGTTATATTTGTTACATCGGAAAAACAGCTTTCGATGTTGTTCGCACAGCTCTAACTAAATCCAGTGTTCTTGCGAAATATATTTATAACTCAAATAACCCATTAGGAAGCACTTCTGTATTAGTTTCAAGTGAGTTTTGGCTATGAAGAATGTCACACTCAAGCTATACAGCGGATTATATCAGATAATGATGCACTTACGCAACTCTTTAACATTTTCAAGACTTCGCTATGGAATCCACCCTCTTAAATGAGTTTTTATGATAGAGATTTGCATAATTAAAGCATATTACGTCTAAGTGCTAGTGATACGGTAGATACTAGTATTTACAAAAGCATTTATTATTATGGAGTTTCATTGAAGAACTTGCTAATAAGAAATGCTTTGGATCTTTCTGAATTGGCGGGCACCACTTTTCATTTATGTTTTATGTAGTGTTTTTGGTACCGAAGCACTTTCAAGCTTCGTATACTTGTATATTTTGTGTTATAGAACAGATAAAAAATTTTGTATTCGAAGTTATTTCATGTAAAAAATTGTCGTATTTCGGTAATTTAAACCAATCACTGACGTCTATTGAGGTGCAAACAATTACTGCTGTGAATTGTGAACACCACACGTTGTACGGTGTAATGGGATCTTTTCCCTTGAATAAAATTAGTGCCGTTGTTTGTCAACAACAACTATCAGCGGTACTGATATTTGTAACATCGTTCGTGCGTTTGTACTGGTTTTAGTATTAGGGTTTTAGGGTTAGGGTTCGGGTTTTAGAGTTAGGGTTAGTTTTAGGGTTAGGGTCAGGGTTATGATTATTTTTGCCATAAACTAACTCATAACCCTAACCCTAACCCTAAAACCCTAACCCTAACCCTAACTCTAAAACCCGAACCCTAACCCTAAAACCCTAAACCCTTACTAGGGAATAATGATATTATTACCAGGGAATAACGATATTATTACCAGGGAATAACGATATTATTACCAGGGAATAACGATCTAGACACCGACAAAAATTATTGTTTACAAAAACAGCAGTAACTGTATTCAGCTGAATAGACATCAGTGATTGGTTGAAATTACAGAAATACGACAACTTAAACATGAAATAACTTGCGATGTACAATTTTTTGTTGAGAATGCTAGGAGAAAAAGATGTTTTATATGACACATTCTACCAGTGTCCCAAGTTTGAAAGTGTTTCGTTAAGAAAACAAGTGGTGCCCGTCAATTCAGAAAGATCCAATACTTTTTATTTGGTTTCCTGAAAGTGCAATATTTAATGAAGAATAAGAGAAAGAGGGAAAAATCTCTTCGTCGAAACAAAACTGCGGAAGAAAACCAAAGCTTTCAGGTAGGGACCGTCAGACTCTTACGCGAATTGTTAGAAAGGATCATAAAAGTTTCCAAACTGTGACGTTTTGAACATTTTAATTCTCACAATAAATCTAGATAGATAGATAGATAGATAGATAGATAGATAGATAGATAGATAGATAGATAGATAGATAGATAGATAAAGTGAGTGAGAGTGTGTGTATATGTATACATATATATTTGTTGCCCATTTTTTGAAAATATTTCGCTAGGACTAATTGCGATGTACTCTATAGGGTACTCTGTAGAGTATTCTGTAGAATACGCATGTTCTTAGAAACTAATTCTATGCTAAATCAATATGAAATGTAATACATCATAAGATAATTTTATTAGTTTAGATGGGCAGTCTTATGTTCTATACTTGTGACTACCTGTCACAGAGGGTTTCTTATTAATACTCCGCCCCGTCGATCAATACATTTTACAATACAGATCTGAATTAAAGTTCTTGAAACAGAACTTTCTGTTACAGCACAATTGCTATGAAGTAAGCTCATGTAGGAAAGGTTAACCGTTTTGTATACCCCTTCACCCTATTTACTTGTGAAGCAAACATAACTAATTAGCAATTTTATGAATATTTATTGGGCGCTTTTGGCGGAAATACCTCTCTAAAACTGAATATAGTGTAAAACCGAATATAGAGTACGATTATGCCTTATATATGGGGTGTCTATGAGTGTTCATGCTTTTCTCTAACATTTAAAATAAAGTACAAGGCGCGTACTGAGTGTAGAAGGGGTCGTTCAATTGATTGACAACTGTCCAAATGAACTGTACCCATGTTCCTATTTTGTTATTCAAACAATGGATAAAATGCTTTGCAGCATTCAGGGTTTAAGCCCCCACTCTCATCTTGACTTTGTCTTTCATTTTGATGAGTTCGATTCAAAAACTAACGTTGCTTAGTTTACATTGTAGAAACTTTAAGTTTACGAGAATAGTGAAGCAATGAGTTTTTGAATAGGCAAATACAATGTTTTTGACTCGATATGCAAAATATGATTATGATAACTACGAATAACTGCTTTTGAATAAGTCGTTAAATTCTACATTTTTGTTGTTATTGCATTTTCTTCTTGCTTTTTGGGGGTTTTTTTTTGTTACATGTCATTAATGCTCAGTAAATCCAGTGTGTGACATATAATCCTGAAATATCATTGAAGTCCTGGAATTATTAAATAAAGCTTTTGACATTGTATGCTTTTCATAATTTTATAATATAGTAATGCAGGGAGTGAAATTACCTACTCTTCTTACACACGTGACAGTGCATTATAACTTACTTCCTACTACAAAAACCATGTGATTATAAAATGGCGGCAACATGCTAAAGACCAACATGGAGGCACACCGGGCCGACTTGACATCCGCATTTTATCCAAGCACCCGAAGGACCCATTACTCAGACAAATGCAGGAATACGTCCTCATAAATGAAACATCCCCCATACTAAATAGAAAACACCTGTAGAAGGTAGTGATACCCCAATAACCACAGAATATATCTACACAGGTACAGTTGTTAGTAGGCAGTTATGTAGACAAATATCTATAGGTAGGTAAATGGACATGTAGGTAAGCAGATAGATACATAGGTAAGTAGAAAGATAGGTACATAGGTAATACGGAGAGACAAGCACACACACATACTTATACAAAAGGAGACAAAACCACGTGACCATATACACACACACATACACGTATACACACAAAGACACATATTGAGACACACATCCATACATAACAGACGCACGTATATAGTTACACAAACCCATACACATAGACACACTCAAACACGCATCCAAGGAGACAGAGGTACACACACAAACACACAAACACACATACATACAAATACGCACACACAAAAACATGAATATGCAGAATACATACATACGTACACACGCATACATACATATATGTATACACACACACACACGCACAAGCACACGCATACAGATATACAAGCATACATACATACATGCATGCATACATACATACATACATACATACATACATACATACATACATACATACATGCATGCATACATACATGCAAACATACATACATACATACATACATACATACATACATACATACATACATACATACATACATATGTCTATATACATGCACGCTAACGCACACACATGCGTACAAACAAACAAAAGGAACGCAGCGTCGAAAACGGACAGAGTCAACAACTATGGAGAAGGTTGCAAGAAGGAACGAAAATTCTGGAAGAAAAAAATAATAAGTATACAAATTGAGTGGAAATCGAACCGGTGAGTGTGTCAGTTAATAAGGCATAAAGACAAAATGGCTCCCCACAGACACAGCAAAATATGCTTCAGCGCACGAATTCACATAGAGAATCTTGCAAAGCAGATACAAAAACGAAGTAACGTAACTAGTGATTTACAAAAAACTAGGGAACATGTCCTGCTATAAAATAGCAGTTATTTCTCACCCTTCTGTCATTAAGGAACAATACACTGGATAAGAAGAATGGGATGCACTCTTTTCAAAAATAAGATGGAATGGCATTTATTTGCAGATCGCTGCTAAATAAGAGCAACTATTGATTTCGCGCATGTGGGCTGAGATGATCAATCGTTTGAACTAACTCCAGTACATTACTAGTTTTTATTCATGAACCAGAAGGTATGAAGGTAAATATTAACCTTGGTGGAATTTGGATTCATATCATTACGTGATATGATAACGGATTTTCTCCGAATCTCTAGTTTCTGCCAATTCACTATTCAAGCAACGAATTAGCATCATTTAAAAGTATCATTTACACTGGCTCTCAGAAACTCCTGCACACATGATCTAATACTGAACAACATCAGTAAAAGTACAAGCCAAATGATTATCCGAGTGTGCAAGAGCAAAAACAAGAAGAAAAAGCAAGCAAAATAAGGAAAACACAATATGCAAAGTCAATGCAATTATGTTTTGAGAGAAAAGGTATCAGGCTCTTCAAAACTAGTGACGGAAAATCAAAAACAAAAATGGAAAGAGAAAATGCATGATTCGGAGATATAACATGTTTGTATGGAAGACAAAAGGTAGCAGAGTGTAAATGCCGTTTTGCGATTAAGAGTAAGATCACCCAGAGATATAAATATGATAAGACAGATGGGTGTAATGAAATGAAGTACGCTTATGTATTAGTGTAATCGAATGGGTAGTGAAGTGTGCCGAAAAGACTGTGCGAAAATAAGTACAGTAAAATATTAGATGACCTGGGAAAAACTTCATTGTATATGGGTGTGAACTGGATGAGAAAAGTGCATTCGATCGTACGAGTAGAAACAGCTCAGTGCAGTGTACATAAGTATGTGCGCAATGTCTGAAAGCATATATAGAGAATTTTACTGCGGCCATGCTGGAGCACCACCTTTAGTAGAGCAAATCGACCCCAGGACTTATTCTTTGTAAGCCTAGTACTTATTTTATCGGTCTCTTTTGCCGAACTGCTAGATTACGGAGGACGTAAACACACCAGCATCGATTGTCAAGTGATGTTGGGAGGGACCAAACACAGACACACAGACATATACATACATACATACATATATATATATATATATATATATATATATATATATATATA
>NC_068981.1:71175451-71181068 GCF_001194135.2 Octopus bimaculoides
TATATATATATATATGCACGCACAAAATTCTCTATATATGCTTTCAGACATTGCGTACGTACTTATGCACACTACACTGAACAGTTTCTACACGCACGATCGAATATACTTTTCTCATCCAATTCGCACACTTATACAATGAAGTTTTTCCCACGTCATCTACTAATATTTTACTGTACTTATTTTCACAGTCTTGCCAGCACACTTCACATCCCATTCGATTACACGCATACATAAGCGTACTTCATAGAATGAAAAACGCTTAGGTAGGTAGGTAGGTAGGTAGGTACGTACGTATGTGCGAACGCACATAGAAAGGAGAGTCGTTGAAATTCAAGCATAGGCGTTGGTCAATGTGTGTGGGAATGATTTAGATGAAGGCATGACGGTTAGTAGTACCGGTAAAAACTGGAAGTAGAAGATTAATCGTTTTTCATAGTGAAATATCGGACCAGAGTACGTGATATTGTGAAGTACCTCAAAAAGGCGGTTTAGGTGAAAGTAGTAGGAAAATTAAAGTAGTGGTCTACAGGCCTGATTAAACCGATGTTATTGTTTAAGATGTCCAATAAATGTTAACTAAAATGATTTGCCAAATGATGAACAATAAGCGACAAAGGTGATATTGAATACCTTAGGTGATATTGAATACCTTAGGTGATATTGAATACCTTAGGTGATATTGAATATCTTAGGTGATATTGAATACCTTAGGTGATATTTCTGGAGGTGCAGGTGATGGTGCCTGTGACTCTTCTAAAACTCATCCCCACAGTTGCTCATACATGCTGTTCACCTCTCCATCTCTCTCTCTCTCTCTCTCTCTTTCTCTCTCTCTCTCTCTCTCTCTCTCTCTCTCTCTCTCTCTCTCTCTCTCTCTCTCTCCCTCTCTCTCTCTCTCTCTCGAATTTAAGCACTTATACACACAGAGCACCATCCTTTTTTCACGCATATACTTAATACATACATACTCACACGCCCGACACAAGAAATCATTTCTATCTATAGATTCCCGCACACTCTACCGCCAGACTCCCACACACCTACATTCATCCACTCACGCAGTGGTGCCATACAAACTCCACTTATGAACTACTCACTATACGCAAATATTCTCACACAATTTGCCTTCACTCTTTACTCATTCGCTAAAGCACATACTTCATACATTCTTCAATTCAACTCACCACTGTAATAGTGTAATAACAATATCATCGAAACAAACGGTAGTAGCCACACGGAACGTTGCAACAATCTTTTAAGAACCAACAATCCAACACGCTAACTCGAACTGTGAACTTTGAACTCCAGCTTTGAACTATCAACACACGAACTGTAGAACTAGCACGATGATTTTATTTAAACCACAAGGGTTAAATAAAGAGAGGACAATACACGAGACAATAGGGGTCGGGGACTTATCGAATGAGACTACATATATGAATACATACAATATAATTTTGGATGAAGCTGAAAGAATGAACGGACGCGGATTAGGTTTGACCCCCACCAACCACATTCCTGAGTTGAACCGTTTACTTGGTACTTTTTGTTTCTTTAACCCTCTTAATTAGGCACTTACCCAACATTCGGGATACTTTCTTCCATCGTTTTTCTTCTCCGGGCATGATTTCCCTTTTAAGTAACCTAAAAAGAGTTTAACCAAAGCATTCCCGGAGACGAAAACGCTGACGTGGTACCCCCTTCGCCAGCATTGCTCGTTCAGGAGAGAAGCACGAGCGCCTGTTGACACTCTGCTTGCCAAGCTCCCAGCCTTGGTCTACGCCTGATCCGGAATTCCAGTTCACCAAAAGAGGGGTATCTGAGAAATATCTCTTCAACGAACGGAGACCACACCCGCTCACAGTCCAGGTAGAGCCAGAGATATCTCAACATCAGCGCATGCCTGCGCATCTTTAGCCACGGCATCCCTAACCTACCCTTTAGCGACTGTTGGCAGCAGATAGAGCGCCTTACAAGAGGCCGCCTGCCCTCCTACAAGAACTGAAAGAGCATGCGTTCCAACTTGTTTAGCCACGATTCGGGACAAGGCATGACGGTTAGGCGATAGGTAATGACAGATGGATAAATACATCTCCGCCCTCCCTTTCAGGGATAACCTCTGCCCAGTTCAAGTCTCAGTTATGGCCACCCTGCCCGTAACCTCGCTCCAATTCGTTTTTATATGGAAGTCTGAACCAAACCAGACACCAAGCATTTTCACCGGACTGTCTGTGCAGCGTCCGACGACGCTGTTGGACGGCATCGACTTGCCTCTCCAGGTGCCGAGCTGCAAGCCGACCAACTTATCCAGGTTAATTCTTGCTCCTGCCACCACTTCGTAATCCTTTAGGGCCTCACCTACCCTCTGTAGGTCCTGGTCTCTGGATTCGATCACAGTGACATCATCTGCATGCGCTGTGACTCACTTTCCATACCCTAAATCTAAGTCGCAACCACTCTCCGCTGAAGACACCTTAGAACTTTTTGTGTTTGAGCCTCGTAGTCTTGTTCTACAGTGAGAACTCCTGTGTCCCAGTTTCTGACAGCTATAGCACATTTTGTTTTTAAACGGACAATCCTTTTTGTAGTGTAGGCCTCAACAATCATAATACCGATTGGGGCCCGACACTCGTTTTTGTGCTTCCGGAATGACACATTTGAATTTTTGCTGGGTTGTTATCTTGTATTTTTTTTCACATCATGTTTAAGATTTACCATAGTCTGACATTCTTCTGCGATGGTTTGTAGAGATAAATCCTGGTTCGCTTGCTCCATTTTCGAGAGAATCCTTGCCTGAATTTCTTTATCTTCAGGTGCTATAAATCCTTGCACGAAGATAAGTGGTTTGAACATATCTTGAGTGAGATCCTAGAGTTTGAAAGTTTCGCACATATGGTTGACTACTCCGGCATAAGTCATAAAATCACCCTCCTCATTTTTTGCTAAGTTCCAACTCTCCATTTTGGTGTTGGATAATGAACTTCTATCACAAAAAATTTTTGAAAGCAGTTCCACAGTTTCTTGGAAACCAATCTCACTCGACTTTTTGAGCAAAACAATGTTACAGTAACGCACATGTTCAGGAGCTTTCTTGCGTTGTAAAAGCCTTACTTTCTGCTCCTCCGACCATTATTTCCACTCGTTGTTAAAAATTTCTTCGTATCTTCTGTAATACGCAGGAAACGTAATACCCTCCTCCGGAAGGAAATTACGTTAGCCACGCCGCCCGGCGTAAACGAGCTTGCTGGATTTTCGGACTTCGCTGACGGTAACTCAATTAATAGTTGTTGTAGGTGGTGGTGCTGTATTTGTTGTTGGTGGTATTGTATTTATTTTTGCAACTCCTGTAGTTGTTTCTGTTGCTTCTCTTGAAGCTGTACTACTGCGCCTAATACGTTTTCCGTGACGCAAGAATTGTCAAATAACCAATAGGAGTTTCGCACGATCCTCGTCGCCAGATGTTATATCATTGTGGATAAACAAATACACAGTAACGGTGTAATAACAATATAATCGAAACAAAAAACAGTAACCACACGGAACATAACAACAATCTTTTAAGAGCCAACAATCCAACACGCTAACTCGAACTGTGAACTTTGAACTCCAACTTTGAACTTTCAACACTGTGGAACTAGCACGAACTACCTTACTTACTCAGACCGCTACTATTTACATATAATGGTCCAATCCATTCTCGCCAGGGGGCGTCATACTCTCGCATAACAGAATCCGACACCCTAACCATTAAGCCACGTACCTTCATGCATTTTATATTACTGATCCAAAATTTGTTGTTTTTATTTTCAAATTTTCTTTAGTTTGTCCTTCCTATTATATTAACGAAGTACTATTGTCTGAAACGTCGATTTATCTTTGTTTTTGTTTTTTCTTTTCTTTGCAATGCTGCTTTCTTATTAGTTCTTAATAGCAATTATCTGAGCAGCAACACTTTAGCTTTTGAAATGTACAATACATTTCTTAGATATAATTTAATTAGTTTTACGAGAGGAAATTACACGGTTACTTTGAAAAATATACGATTGTTCGAAATTTGTAGAAGAGAACGAAATTGACAATTTATTTGAAATTATATTTTCTAAGAAGCGTTTGACTCTTAAGATGATGCAAAAAGCGACGTAGCTATATTCTTTGTTACACACCAGTCACCTCCTCTAACTTAAGAGTTACTATTTTTTTTTGTTTATTTGTTTTACGTCAAGAAGCAAGATGAAACAGAAGACAATCTATATTATTTGCTAGAGTACAACTAAGATAGTATAGATATACATGTGTGTGTGTGTGTGTGTGTTTGTGTGTGTGTGTGTGTGTGTGTCTCCATCTGCGTGTGTGAGTGTATGCATGTATATATGTACACGTATAAGATATACACACACAGACACGCATATACATACACATATAAGTGCATGTGTGTATGTGTGTGTGTGTGTGTGCCCATCTCTTTGTGTTCATGTACACATGTAGGCGTATGAGATATACACACACGCACACACATATACATATAAAAGTGTGTGTGTGTGTGTGTGTGTGTGTAGTGAGTTTGATACCTGGACCGCGCTGTATGTTGTGTTCTTGACCTCACGTTGCTCCAGTTCACTCAGCTATAGAAATGAGTTGCAACGTCACTTATGCCAAGCTATATCGGCTTCTGCCTTTCCTTTGGATAACACTGTTGACGTGCAGAGAGAAGGCTGGTACGCATGGTCTTCTATACTGCTGGTCTTCTATAAGCAACCTTATCTGGACTCGTGCCTCAGAAGGGCACTTTCTAGGTGCAATCCTGCGGTCATTCATGACCGAAGGGAGCCTCTTATCATATTCAAGATATTAATTTATGAATCAGTTGTTTAACGAATAATATAGTGTTGTATGTTTTATCCTATATTCGTTGTCTTTCCATTCTTCAAGTTAGTATGGCAGATTAATATCGTATATTAATAGATCAAATAAGGAGACTCACTTTTTAATATGACACTGTACAAAACACCCATGTTACCACTATTGTCGTTACTTTTGTTTTATAATTAGTAGTTTATTTCTGCTGGTGTTATACTTTTCGATTGCAATAATTAAACAAATCGATTATTCTGTTGAATTTGAAATTGCATAAAGTATATTGTGAATGTTTAGGCTTAACTGCTGTTTCGTTCTTCGGATATTATTAGCGATAGATTGATAAAAATAATAGAAGTCCATTTATAAGTGATGTCAGGTTGCACGATGTTTACAATGTGCAGTATCTGCCATACGATCAAAAATTCTAATTGGATTCTTAATTAAAACATCATGTGTTCGTCCAGTCATAACATACACATTCTGTGTGTGCCATAAATATCGCCATCCGTTAGAGAAAAAATTTGTAGTTTGGAATCAGTAGTTCTTTGACTACTATTTCTGAATTCTCAGTATGTTGGAGAAGCAGGCTTCTGCTAATCCCTGTATATTTATGATTATAAATGATTTTACCGATAAAGGTCTTTTCATACTGAGCTACTCGGCAAAATTGTTAATTATTAATTTTATTACTAATTGACGATTCCCTGCCCTATATATCTATATCTATATCTATATCTATATATATATATATATATAT
>NC_068981.1:71181147-71184273 GCF_001194135.2 Octopus bimaculoides
ATATATATGTATGTATGTATGTATGTATGTATGTATCTATACATGCATACATACATACATACATACATACATACATACATACATACATACATACATACATACGGAAATTCGAACCCAGATCCCCAGATTTTTAAAAGTGATCAAACATTACCATGGGCTATAAATAGTTTTGTGTTGAGTGAAATTGATCTAGTCCAGCCAATCAAAAGTATTTTAGAATATTACGAACAAGTATTTTTGAGAAAAATAAATGCTTTTGCCTTCTTAAAGGCGAATAACTCATCAAGAATCGAGATTAATTATTTTCCATTGAACGATGGGGCTGAAAATGAAGGAAAGATGATGATGGTGGTGATGAGGAGGAATAAGTAGTAGTAGAAAAAGGAGAAAAGCAATAGCAAGTATTGTAGAGATGAAGGTATATGAAATATAAAGTCTAAAGGTAGTGTAATAATTAAAATCAAAGAAAATCTATTGGGAAAAATATTCATATGTATGTGCATTTGTGTGTATTATGCTTTGTGTAGGTGATGTTCAGAAATTTTGTAAGAAGTACTTCTCAAGATGTCTGCATTCTCTGATTTCATGTTTAAACAGATCAAATTAGTCCGTTAAGTACAGACACTTGTAGCGCATTTGTAGAAAGTTAATCACGCACCACCTCCAATGAACTAGATAAATACAATCACAGACTGAGTAATATGCTTCAAACATGCTTCTCTCTTCTTTATAACCCTTTCCTCCATTTTCACCATTCCGCTTTACTCCTCTGTTTTCATAGCCCAACTAACCACTGTTAATAAATTCCTTCTATTGTCCTTGTGACGTATCCATCTCTCTTAAGTCTACAAATAATGTTTACATTTTATCTATATTCAGTCTCTCACTGTTTTCAAGTATTACCCTATTAACATTTGAAAGTTTCAAGAGTAAATAGTATATTTATACGTATACATGTATCTGTACGAGATCTGATCAATAAGTACTCGGACTGCTGCCGCAGTAACGAATCTAAAGTGCGCAGGGTAAAGTCGCTTGGTAAAAATTGACCTTAAACTCTGCTGTGCGCACAAAGTTTTAACGTTCTAGCTCACTTTCGCTGTTTACAGCAGTGCTTGGAAGGAACGTGTGTAACGTGTGGTCGTTGCATTGACCATGACAGAGAAAGTTTTCATGACGATACCTGCTCAGGGGACAACGCAAAGTTGCAGAAAGTGTATGGAAAGGAGTGCATAATCCGCGTTTGGGTATAAGACGCGTGTCTGCCAAGTTTGTTCCAAAACTGCTTTCAGCAGACCATGAAGGCACTCGAGTTTCAACTGCACAAGATCTCCTTGACTGTGTCGAGAACGGTGACAATTTTTTGAAAACTTTACGGAAGTCTCTGAGCAGATGTCGGCAAGCTTTTAGCAAAATTTGATCCAGATTCTCTGCTCAAATTTCTGTGTCATGGCTAATGCGAAGATCACACGCTACTCTTTCCAAGCACTGCTGTAAACAGCGAAAGTGAGCTAAAACGTTAAAACTTAGTGCGCATACACGGCAGAGTTTAAGATCAATCTGTGCCAAACAGCTTTACTCTCTGTGCATTATTTTCATTACTATAGCAGCAGTCCGGATACTTATTGATCAGACCACCTATGTGTTCTTTAATATTATTTACTAAGTGTGACACAATATATTAACTTAAATGTGTTTTCGGAGTGTACGTACGCATACATGTATCTTTAATGTGTGTGATTGCAAACAGCTCGGACACTGTGTCCAGCTCAATGTTTTGTCATCAGATTACTCAACACAAGTTATATCGAATTTTGCGGCTGTTGAAAGATAGTTTTATCAACTAGTATGGACTACAAAACGCTTATTTTTCGCCCAAATATTTACTCATGAAGGCAAATAATCTCTATGAGTTCATCGACATCGTGACACCTATTCGACAGAAGCAAATAAGACGGATGTGAGTTTCTATGCTTGATTTATTGGTAGGTCTGTTGATTTATTGAACCAGTGTTGGAGCATCGAATATTTACGTATCTTTCATCAGACATTTACTAGTCGTGGCAAGTGAACCATAATAGTATTCCCTCGGAATAGGAACGAAACACCTTTTGCGGTTACGTCTGCATTGTAAAAATCATCTCTTAAATGTACTAAAGTTACCTACGAACTTTTAAGAAGCTTTATTTTCATTTAATTAATAACATATCGATTATAGATGGAATAAATGTTTGTGTGTGTAATGTGTGGGGAGGGGAATAGATTTGAAGTTCCCCTATGCATCATATTGGTGTGTTAATATTATAAGATAAAGTATTTAGTGCGCTAACAACTATGCAGAGGATTTTACAAGTGTAGATTTTCTTATTATACGTAGTTGCTACCAAACTAGGCTGTAATATAAAGACGGATGATTGAAGACATGGAAGTGAACTACACAATCAATATACCAAACACTAACTTTTTTCTATTCCTTTTTTTTTTTTCCTTCTACTAATTTTCGTATATCTGCTTATCGACCCTGACAAGATTAAGGACTAATTCTAGATTGACATGAATCGATACCAAAGTTTTCAACTACTGGAGCAATCCTCAATCAGTAAATATAATGTGGTGATTTCGTATCGACATTCTCTTTCTATTCTTGGAGACAATGCTTTTCTTTTCAGACATATTTTTAAAAATAATTGTACATCAAGATTCTTCAGATTCCCAATGTAGCGTATCCCCATCACATCAATTATAGTTTAGAAATACTCGAACGTTCTATTTATTCTACTTTATACACAAAAGATTAGCTATTTTGGTCAAATACATGTATATGTTGTTAATTCCATATTTTTTATAGATTTTATAGTTTCTGTTAATTCATACGTAGATAAATGTTACTCGTAAGAAATGATAATCTTTGCCACTTATGTTTTTAAAGTGATTTCTTTTATCTAAAGAATGTTCACTCGGTTAATTGACATGAAATTGTTTACCAGCACATTCCAGCCTCTAGTCGCAGACGTGATCTCTCCCCGCCTCTATTTCCCTGTCTCTCTTTTTTCCTTCTTACTCTCTCTCTCTCTCTCTCTTGATATATATATGTATATATATATATATATATATATATATATATAT
>NC_068981.1:71184547-71194922 GCF_001194135.2 Octopus bimaculoides
CTCTCTCTGCACATGATTTTTTACCTGTTGTTGTCGAATGGAAACATTTTAGATATAACATTAACAACTTTAATCTGCTGGTGTAGAGAAAAATTTCTTTAAGCAATTGTTTCTTTGAGCCGTTTTTCTTTTTCTTTTAGTTTTTTTTTTGTTTGAGATTTCTTTAAAAATTAGAGCAAATTCTAAAAAAATGGTTCCCCCTTTTCTTGTCTTGTTCTTAATTGCTTTTAACAGCTTTTAACTCCTCTTAACTCCTCTTAATTTATTCAGTTACAGTATTTCATTCTCCTACTTTTACCTTCCTAAACTCTCCTACTAACAGCATTACTCTGTTATCGTTTATACAACACCATTAAACACTTTACTCTCACCGCTCTTCGAGGGATTGTGGAAGCTATGAGTACACCTTTTTCCAAATCAAATTAATGAAAAAATAATGGTCAACTGTTACAATTAGTGCCTACCCTCGTTAGAAAAGAAGCATTCTTAGCTGTTGCTATTTTATTCTCATCAACCATAATAATGTGCATTATGACGAAGTAGAATATAAGAATGATGTTAGCAGCATCATTATAGTTATTTACGTGTGAGCTACAGCTTGCTTGCTGAAAAATAATGCAAAATTCATAAGATTTATAGGTGATTTTTTCAAATATCCAACAAGTTCCTCGATCTAATTCAGTTATGCTTTAATGTCATTATTTATTGCTTTTAGCTGCTCGTCAGACATTTGGAATCTGTATACATAAATACCATCATTTTAAAAATAAATAACATAACAAATAGAAAAATATCTAGTATCACTTACTGAATAAGACATAATCAGTGAAATATTGTCCTATTAAAAAGACAGCTAGATTAAAAACAATTGTAATTCAGATAAACCAGTCATATCAATGTAGATTTAAATAGTTTCAATGTAGAAATGTTCTTAAATTTCTAAACAATCTACATCATAATATTTTTAAAACTTGTAATTCAGTCAGTTACTTATAGTTACAATTGCACAATAAAAGAAAATCAATAGAAACTGAGTAAACTAGATATATTCTGTATCGGCAAGCATTAATGAAAATTGTTCAATACGTTCAATAAATTTTGTATCATCTGTACGTTTAGTCTATCACTTGAAGCAAAACACTTCGTCAGAGAGTTGACTTCAGCAGTCTCTCGGGTTAAGGAGTCTACTGGAAAAGTTAGACTTCTCTTCCACACGACATAAGTATTATTCAACTGTCGATTAGAATAAACATCAGTCATTTGGGGGTATATTTGGCAGTGTCAATGAATTTAATTGATATGATGTCGAGAAGATACATTGATAATTCACTTAATTTGTACATCTCAGAATTATTAAGCACTCGTCGGTAAATAACGGGAGATTCAGACGTTGAATAAATTTCCAAGTGAATTACACTGGTCAGCAAAAAATATTTTTGAAATGGTGTTGAGACACCAAACGTCTTTTTCAGCTACTTTGAGGGCGCTAAATCTGAAAATGACCTTACTTTTTCTTGATTAGCTACCGTTTTTACTGTCAGAAATGCCTCATTTTTGGAAAAAAACTTTTCAATTGTTTTCTGTATATTTGATATTGATCGATGGCAATATTTCTCAAAGTAAAATCGTAGAAACTTCTCAATTTGTATTTAAATCAACAAATATTGGTCTGCTTATTGAGAAATACTACTTTTGCAATAACAATCAGACCCTAAATCTTTAAAAATAACACGATTGGATATATCAAGACCAACAAGTATCTTCATCAAATCATTGAATAAACTAAAAGCAGAAATAAAACCTTCGTGAACATAAGGACTATGGTAACATTTTCTCTTTCTTGATTGTCTGTCATGTTCAATGTTATTTAAGTCCCTTTTGATACTCCAGCAGTAGTCAGCCATCATTCGTTTGTCCCACCGTCCCTGGTAGCGCTCTTCCATTGTTTTGACATCCTGATGAAATCGTTCTCCTTGCTCATCATTCACATCGCCACAATTATCGATAAATTTATTTAGATGGCTATGTAAAATGAACCTTATGTCCTGTAGACATTTCAACAGCTTTTCTTGTAGTTTTCCGCCCGGCAATTGCCTAAGAAGTTTTTCAACACGTCAACAATATCTCAAGCGCGTAATTCCAAGTCATTCTTTGAATTAATAAATTCATCATCCTTAATGAGTTTCCTGATATCAGGACCATCAAACACTCTTGCTTTGAGTTTTTCGGTGCTAAGTCCTGGAAACGATTTACATATATACTCAAAACATTTAATTTCTTTGTCGAGTGATTTTACATACTGTTTCATTAATCCCAATTTGATATGCAAGGGAGGGAAGATGATTTTTTTCTTTCGGAACTAGCACTGCACTAATAATGGTATTTTCACTGACCTTCAACTCTCGGAGTGGCCAATCTTTCTTTTTCCAGTGCTCCTCTCTTGCTCTTCTGTCCCACATACACAAAAAAACATGGGAATTTCGTGAAGCCACTTTGTTGACCAAACAGGAAATTTAACATTTTCAAATCGACACATAACACCCATTTATGTTTGGTGTAGTCAATCTGTTCCATAACCTGTTTGATGGCATCATGTTTTTCTTACAGTGTTGTTGAATGACCTATAGGTATTGGCGCATACATGTTGGTATTATGGAGCAAAACACATTTCAAACTACGTTTTGAACTATCAATGAACAATTTCTATACATCAGGATCGTATGTGTGGACGTCTAGTCGAAGAACGCTCTCAACGTCATTGCAATGAACAAAATCCGTGTTCACATTAAAGAATGGTACGAATTCGGCATCCCTATTTCGATAGACTATTACCTTTGTGCCTTTTCCTAACAGGTGCTTTTCGTTGAGCCTAGAGGCCAAAAGTTCTGCTGATCCTTTACTTAGGTTTAAGTCTCGAACCAAATCATTCAGCTCATTTTGGTTAAACGGTTCTGGCACGGTTTTGGGAACATAGTCAAGATTGTTTTCGCTTTGTCTCTCATTTACATCAGTATCAGACTCATCACTTACAAAAAGTTTCAACAAATTTTCGTGAAAAACTAGGAATGGCAAATCACCTGAATGCGGCACTGGTCGAATAGCGGAATGAAAACTGGGATAGTAGATGGATCTGCGTTTCACTTGGCTCAAATATTCGTCAGAGTGGTTCTTTGGCCCACGCCAGATCATAGGAATAGCGAATCTGAATAATTTTCGGGTACCTGAAGTCCACTGTTTCGTCTGTTCCAAACATGTCTTGCAAACAATGTGAAGGACCCATGATTTGTCCTGATCACCAAGCTCGACGTGAAAGTAAGCACGATAGGCTTTCTCATGAAGGATAATGTGGTCCTAATGATAGTAGATGTTACGTAGCAATAAGAAACGAATCAAACAAAATACATTTTGAATTTATTGGTGTATTAATTTGTATAATATTTCTTTGGTATATCATAACCGGATTCCAAAACCTATTCAAATTTCAAAGGATCCATTTGTAGTTACAGTTGCACAATAAAACGAATGTCAATTGGATCCTAATATTTGCATGAATGTACAGAGGTAGCAAACAGTTTCTGTATTTCTTCTTTAAGGAAATCAACTTATAATTTAATCTAGAATAAAATGTACCATTGTGTAAATTTAACATATCATAAACAAGTAATGTGTATTAATTTTATTACAGTTTATGAAAGAACTTCATTATATAGTTATAAAATTGAATATTTGCATGTAAGATATGCGTTCAGAAACCGAACGTTGCGAAGAAATATGCACAGTAAATGTAGTGGGTTATTAATAATGTTGTCATTCGATAATACCAATTTGAAAGGAATCGCACTATGCCTTTTTCGAAATGATTTTAATCTTGCTGAATGCAGTTAGTGGCATATTTACATATGGTTACTAAGCAGATGTCTGCTCGAATGTTTGTAATCGATCATGCGTCGACAGTCACTGAATGCTAATGCGTATATCCTCCATAATGGAAACAGCAACACTGGGATTGTTAGGAATATCTGATAAGTACGTACAAGTAGTTCGGAGTTGTTGCATGTACTGCTGATAACTTCGTGATCTGCATGTTTAGCTTAAGAAAATTATACACGAATAGCTGTTTTGGTGAATCTTATTGTTTACCTGACATGAGAACGTTTTTTAACCACTACCTACAATGTTTAAATTCATGTTTAGTAGAAGTTTAAGTCTAGCACATCTGATTCGGCTCCCACACCATATTGCATAAAAATAATATGAACAGGCGCAGGAGTGGTTGTGTAGCAAGAAGCTTGCTTCCCAACCACTTGGTTCCGGGTTCAGTCCCAACGCGTTGCATCTTCGGCAAGTGTCTTCTACTATAGCCTCGGGTCGATCTAAGCCTTGTGAGTGGATTTGGCTGACGGAAACTGAAAGAAGCTCGTCGTTTATGTGTGTGTGTGTGTGTATTTGTGTGTCGATGTTTGTTCCCCTCACACCATCGCTTGATAACCAATCTTGATGTGTTTATTTCCCTGTAACTTAGCGATTCGGCAAAAGAGACCGATAGAATAAGTACTAGGCTTACAAAGAATAATCCCTGGGGTCAAATTGATCGACTAAAGGCGGTGCTCCAGCATGGCCGCAGTCATATGACTGAAACAAGTAAAATAAAATCTTTCTCGCATTTGGCTGGAGAAAACCCCGCCTCAGTTTCCAGTTACATTTTATGCGTTCCCTATTCGACGTAGATGAAATAAATTTATGAATTATTGCTTTTCTCAAAATTTCCAGAAAAGACAGTAATCAAATTTACATAGCATGTAAATTTTAAAAGATGCATTATAATTTGTAGAAACACTGTTTTGCTGACAGAATATTTGCATTAAAGAATATTCATAATGCGATAGAGCTTGTAGGAAGAAAAATTGCAATTTTGGGAAAGGAAAATGGAAATGCTGAAATTTGTTGTGGTTTATTAGTATAATTCTGCTTTGTCATAGCTAAGACTGTTGCACTAAGATAAAATAGATTGGAAGAGCTCTTGGCTAGAAAATCCAAGGTATAGTGCGTTGAGAAAGCCACGATAGCATGGTATATCAAATCCTCACGCTATAAATACAAAGCCTTGGAGCCTGCGATGATTTATTATGACAAATACACATCTGTAACATTGTCGTATCCGTATCTCAAATTACTGGCTGTTTCTTCATGACCAGAAAATATTTCATCATAACTGTCGTTGTATGGATGTGCGAGTTCTTTCACCCTTCTTCTAAGGACTGTTTGTGGTGGAAGAAGTAGGTTAAACATAGAATATTTTAAAGATTAATTTGATGTTATTCCACGACCCACAATAACAGAGAGAGCAAATTAATAAGTTTTCCATCATAAAATCATAGATAAATCAGTTTCTGGACAGTTATTTATTGGGCTAACCGGCTCCTGATTTTATATATTCTTTTACTCTATATCAGGATGGATATGTCAATGTAATAAGAAACTGATTAAGCCTCTTTCAAGCCCTATGAATTGAGGGGTGTTTACATTATTAGAGAAATGCAATATTATTTGGGTGATGAATCAAATATGCTACCCCTAAACCCTGCTAAACACGGAGTTAAAATGCAGACTTTTAGACAATACTAAATAACACAAATTAACTCTCGAAACTTTTCTACTTCATATTTGTATAAAAATTAA
This sequence comes from Octopus bimaculoides, assembly GCF_001194135.2. Classification (NCBI taxonomy): domain Eukaryota; kingdom Metazoa; phylum Mollusca; class Cephalopoda; order Octopoda; family Octopodidae; genus Octopus; species Octopus bimaculoides. The sequence continues at coordinate 71,190,227 of NC_068981.1, forward strand.
TAGAAAGTAGTTGTTAAATCTTTAACTAAAATTCCCTATAATATACGTACCAAATTTACATACTAAAGAACACTGATTTAATTTTAGAACTAAATGGGATTCTGTATAAATAAAACGTTATTCATTGAATTAGTTTTATATATAAACACTTACAGACGGCAACACCAGTTTTTATGATGATATATAGACAAACGATTGGTCCCAAGGATCAAGAAGCAGAAAATTTATCCTGACTTCCTTCGTAGTCGAAATACATATTTTGTTCTCTAGCCGGAGATTAGTCTTCAACTTCTGTATGCAAATGTACAGAAGCTGCAGGACTGAAATATATGAAATATATGCTGTGTTTTGTGCTGTGTAACAGAATAGAATTAGAGAATAAACGGTAGGTACATTAAGTGGGGTTAGATGTAAATGGTAAACTGTTTACATGCTCCTAAACAACAAAAGCAGAAACAGGAAATCGCATCTGTGAGACAGTAGTTGTAGCGTTTTTTTTAGGGGGTTTTTTTTTTCTAAATGAATCGACCCGATGACCTTTGGTGGATGCAATCTAAAATTTCTTAATGTGTGTGTTTTCCAGCTATCTGAGTAATATTTTGTTGTGGAAAACATTATTGTGAGTAGCACTGACGTGGTTTAGCAACTGCTTTGTTGTGTATGTGAACCTGCCATGAGAGATAATCAGAGATCATTAGAGCCGTGCAGCTTGTGTGTGTGTGTGGTCCACACGTGGGAAGATGTAGAGAGAGGCTACTTCCTTGATATGTGTAGTAATTGAGTCTTGCTGCTTTTGAAAGGAAATCGATTGTCATATCTCTATTGAGATTTCTACATTAAAACTAATAATAGTTAGTTGTATTTATGAAAAATATAAATCCAAGAAAATAAACTGACAGGACGCTATTGTAATAGCATTAAATTATTTTTTTTAAATGCACAAACAAAGATTGTTGTTATTGAACATTTTGCTTAAGTATTCAATATTTCTTGAATATCTTAGAAAATACTAACTGTAACCTAGGCTACGTACGGTAAATGTAAGACAACATATCACTTATATTTGGGTTAAATCCATGCCGTACGTCTGCTGTTTACATGAGTTTAAAATGTAAAGAAAATATGAACTAAGTACACAAATATTGTCAATTCCCGACAGTTAGCTATTTTTCTCATTCTTATATTTAGTATGAAATTTCCTCAGATTGTTTTGAAATAAGTTGTTTGTAGTTTACGATTTAAGTTTGTAAGTTTTGTGTTGTTTTTTTTTTTCTTCCACAAAGCATCATATTTGACATGTCAAAGATTCATATAAGCCCTGTCGTTAAAAATCGATGCAAGTATTGATTTTTATTGTTGATACTTGATGTTGTTATATTAGTTATTGCAGACGCTGTAACTAGTTTTATAAGATAGATATATAGATATATATCAATTACTGAGGCACTTGCAACTGGAGACATAACACCAATTTGGGGATATAGAAGCTTTTTTTATTTGTTAATTTTTTTAGCGTAAAACGTTGGTGTTTCAGATTGTTGAGTATGGTAGAATACTTTGCGTAATGATATATGGAATATAAGATCTCTCAAATATATTATAGGATATCCAAATGCAATGCAGTACTCTATAATGTATTTGAAGTAGTATGGTGCCTAGAGCTGCTCCAACAGTTTCATGATTCTAGTCAGATCAGCTTATGCATCTTTTTCCCTCCACCTTGTACCAATGAATGCAAACACAATGCTAGGTATTTTCTTCCAATCGTTCTTTTAAGATTTATCTCCTGATTTATATGCTTTTCGGTTATTTTAAGGTTCAGCAGAAATGGTAAAATGGTAAAATAGAGGAGGTCAAATAAGAACAAATTATATCCATTTTTGTCTCCTTACTACCAAAATTTAAGTCTTGAAATTGTAGGGCTATCTAATACATAACTTTCTTTCTCCTTCGTGTGGGTATAATTTATTTTGTTAACACTGAGAATCCTGCTGATGTTTCCTTTACTACTTGTGATATTGTCGTATGTTACTGTTGCTACTTTCTCTATTTTGTCAGATACAAAGCAAAGGTATAAAGAAAAAACAACGTATACCATTTTTGATTATTTATAGATCAATGAATAATAGCAATTATTAAACCACCAAGAATTTCATGTCAGAAAGTTTATAATCCATAATACATAGCAAGAAGCAGTCTACTTGAAAGTGCAGTTTTTAGAATGTCATTCTATGAGGAATCGTACTTCTTTATGAATGACAATAACTCATAATATTTCTGTAATAGCAATCATTAAATAAGATTGAATTGAAATTATCTATTTCATAATTACCAATTTGCTCTAAATGTGGAGTATTTTTGGAAATATTAGTGAAATAGAGCCATCATATATATATATTTGTCTGTTAAGGACCATGTGAATAAGACGATTTGGGCCCCAAAATATTTTCATTAATTATAAAATGTCCCGCTGTTTGCTGCAATATGTCTTTGTGTAATCGTGATATCTATTTACTGAAGCGGTAAATTGTTTCATTCTTTGTCTCAAGTTAGCATTTTTAACGATCAGCCAGATGAGATTTCATATATATTTAGTAACCACAGAAAAGCAAAATATAAAATAATAGAATCAAATATCATAGTATATCGGATAGTTACCAACGTGGATCACTGCTATATTCTTCGCATCCATGTATTTCTCTTCACTAAATACGTCCAGAATTTTAATGTAAAGATTTGAAGAAAGAGAAAAATACTGAGTGAAAGAAAGGAAGGAACAGGAATTAAAAACAGAAAGAAAAGAAACCATACAAAAATGGTTATTTCTATATGAAATAAGAAGTATATGGCTTCACATAGCGATCTTCCTGAACATAAACGAAGAGAAAACATGAATTCCACTCAAATGAAATGCCAATATTTCTTTTAACCTACACTACAACGGGGAGAATGTCAACTCGTCAGTCAGGGTACTCTCTACGTTATAACAAGTGTCACTAAAACTTAAACTGCAATATATCTTTATTAAGTACATTCAAAACCTTAATTTATATCCTATGAACACACTAACGTAACAATAATGATGATAATAGTTTTTCCTGTCATCGAATGGGTTACACTGGATTGTTGGTGTGGTATTTTGACATGCGAAAGAAGGATTGGGTTTGATGTTGGTTAATATGGTTTGCAAGTGAGCTTAATTTAATTCGTTCTTAGTCGAAAGACACTTGTTATGTCCTGTTAATTTATATTTGTGTAACTTTCTCCGTTTTTTCTTTGTGCCGTGTTTTCTTTGTGTCGTCTATCTGGATGTTTTGTTGTCCCTTTCTTGTATCACCTAACTGTCTGGATGTTTTGCGTTCTTGTCCCATTTTGTATTTATATATAGCGGCGTACGTACACTTTTATCTCTAATATGTAAGTATATATTTATCTAGATCTTGTACGACTCTTTCTTTTATTCTTTTATTATTTTATTCTTTCCTTCTTTCTATTAGCCCTTTCAAGCGTATTTCGTTCATTCCACTCTTCGTTCTTTCGTTCCCCATCTCTCACATTTCATTGCCTTCTCTTCATGCTCACTTTCCCTCCTCTTTTCACTTCACTGTGTCCCTGTCATTTTTCTCGCCCTTCCTTATTTCTTCTGTCCCTCTGCCTATACCTCTCTCTCTTCTCTCCCCACGTGACCGCTGTTCGGCCAAGCCTGACCTTTCTTTCTTGGTTCAGCCGTTGTCCATGCAACATCTATATTCTTCTCTGTGTGTGTGAAATCTTGTATCCCTGCCGTAAGGCTTTACTTCCACACACACCAGCTTAATTTAATTCGTCCTTAGTCGAAAGACACCTGTTGTTATGTCCTGTTATTTGTATTTGTGTAACTTTCTCCGTTTTTTTCCGTCCTTGTTTTCGTATACGTTCGCTGCTTTCTTCCAAGGAATCTAATGCCCTTAACTTAGTTTTTCCTTGAGGCTGGCCAGATTAGCGCAATCTCGAGTATAACCAGCCGAAATTGCAACGATAATTTGGTACTAGACTGAGGAAAGAAAACTCCGAATGACCCGTCCTTGTTTTCTTTGCATCGTTTATCTGGATGTTTTGTTGTCCCTTTCTTGTATCACCTAACTGTCTCGATGTTTTGCGTTCTTATATATATATATATATATATATATATATATATAATTGTCATCCTTCTCGACACAATCAAGGAGATCTTGTGCAACTGAAATCCGGGTGACCTTTTGGTCAGCTGAAAGCAGTTTTGGAACAAACTTGGCAGACACGCGTCTCATACGTAAATCGTCAGTGATAAAGGACTGAACTGAACTGTAACTAATCTTCACATCATATGATAACTCATGGATGGTAATTCGACGATTTTCCCTCGTAGCTACACGCACATCTGCGATGTTTTTCTCAGCTCTCCTGGCAGCGGATCTCCTCGAACGTTCGTCAATATCTACATTTTTTCGGCCACCTTGCAAACATCTGGACCACTCGTACACTAATGTGCCGCTCATACACTCCTCTCCATACACTTTCTGAAAATTTGCGTAGTCCTCTGAGCAGGTTTCGCCATAACGTTCTCTGTCATGATCAATGAGATGATCACACGCAACACACGTTCCTTCCAAGCACTGCTTATAAATCAATCACTGGAAAATTCCCTTACACCTAAGTGTTACGTATACTAGTTATA
>NC_068981.1:71194932-71198777 GCF_001194135.2 Octopus bimaculoides
TATATAATACCGACTACTATTGATACTAATTTATTTAGCTTAAAATATTCTCAACCCAGATAGGACTTTTCATTTACCAACTTCATTAGTACAATTTTAGGCTGTATTTTTTGCACCATGTTTCTAAAATTCATAGTGCTTTTGCTTTAATTAATACAATATGCACAAATGTACATAATTCTTACCATATCTAAGAGTAGTTGTTTCCTGCTATCTGCATCTCTATAAGTATATATCATTGAATATATTTCAATTATTATATATATTCCATAAGACACAATAGATAACTTTTTAGGTTGCTAATGACGGCTTCAAGTGACGTGCTTGAAGCAACAACTAAACGGACAGTTGTCTACAGGTGCGTGAACTCAAAAGCAAGGAGACTCGAAAATGCTAAACGCGACTAAGTGGAAAAGCCTTGAAAGAAATATAGCAGGATATCCACCACATTTACATTCATAATATCGTTCATAAAATAAGGCGGCGTGCTGGCAGGAATGTTAACATGCCGGGCGAAATACTTAGCGGTATTTCGTCTGTCTTTACGTTCTGAGTTCAAATTCAGCCGAGATCGACTTTGCCTTTCATCCTTACGGGGGTCGATAAATTAAGTACCAGCTGCGTACTGGGGTCGATCTAATCGACTGGCCCCCTCCCCAAGCATTTCAGGTCTTGTGCCTAGAGTAGAAGAGAATATCGTTCATAAAATACAAATAAAAATATTTTTCATAAAATATAAGCCACTTTTCAGACCAACCTTTCTCAATTCGTCTTTGACTAACGTAGACTAATGTTATATATATATCATTAAAAATATATCCACAATAAATTTCTATTACGTATATCAGTAGTTTTAGCACTTAAATTCAAATTTATGTTCATATCTCATTATTTCTCTTTCCATTATTTCCAACTACTCCTTCCATTAACCATATGTTGAATATATCACTATATTCTAACCACTACTTGTGTTTTCCATCACCATAACCATCATTATTATTATTATTATTATTATTATTATTATTATTATTATTATTATTATTATTGTTGTTGTTGTTGCTGTTGTTGTTGTTGTTGTTGTCGCCATAGGTGGAGTTGTGTTTTCGGAGCGCTGTAAATTTATGATTAATTCACTTGTTTAAAAGGCTCTACATTGTATTCTGCTGTTTAAATCATTTTGCTAGCCAGCTGCTCTTCTCAGGAGCGAGAGAACGGGTGCTGACGTTTGTTAACCAAAGCTCCATTTTCGGAGTGATAGAAATCTTTTTGCTTTTAAATTTCTTCGCAAATTTGCTTCGAAGAAAGTAAACATTGAAGATGGCGACGAAAAGTAGGAGCTGGAAAGAAGGAGGTACGGCAATTTGTACGAGGACTTCCTCGTCTTCCCCACTATGATTGGCAGTAGACAGCAGGAGAAGAAGAAGAAGAAGAAGAAGAAGAAGAAGAAGAAGAAGAAGAAGAAGAAGAAGAAGAAGAAGAAGAAGAAGAAGAAGAAGAAGAAGAAGAAGAAGAAGAAGAAGAAGAAGAAGAATAGTCAAGAAAAAAGAAAGAAGACGAAAAGCAGAAAGAAAGCGAGAGGAGGGAAGAAGTAAAGTCTTCCTCACTACATGAAAATTGTAGTAGCACGAAGAACAACAGTGAAAGCAACTGCTGCGAGACTAACAGAAATGGAGTGAGTGGCGGAAAGAGACTTTTGTAAATATCACGGCAGTTAAGGAATTGGTTAACATCTCATTGGAGAACAATATAGAAAAACTAAACAAGGCAGCAAAATATATGAAAAGGAATGGAAGGAGGGCAAAAATTACGGCTCCAAGTGACAGCTAAACGGACAGTTGTCTACAGGTGCGTGAACTCAAAAACAAGGAGACTCAAAATGCTAAACGCGACTAAATGGAAAAGCTTTGAAAGAAATATAGCAGGATATCCACCACATTGTGATAGAGAGGCAGTACAGTGGAGTAGAGGTCTTTTTTAAGACTGGGGGGTACGCTGTACAAAGCTCGGCGGACACGCGTCGCACCGAGGGACACGCTCTCTTTCCAACGTACCTGGGAGGAAGGGCGGTACGAATTATGGTGCCAGGTGTCCCGCCAAGCTTGGATTTATGGTGGATTCTCGCCTGTATTTGTAAAGCAGGAGGGAACGGAAGCTGTTCGATGGCCCCGGGTGGCCGAGGCGCAACGTCGTAATAAAACTACAATTCGGTCTTTGAAGGGTCCGGACGGGCGCATGCTACACGAGTCGAAGCAGATTTGTGCGGAATTTCAGCGGCACTTTGCTGAACTGTACGGGGAGCGCGGTGGTCCGGAGGCGGATGTGAACTTTACTGCCTACCTTGATAGTATGCCGCGACATTCGGCCAGGGATGTAGAGTTCTGCGAAATGCCGATAACAGCTGAAGATATACGTGACGCGTTGGCTAGTTGCGCGAGGGAGAAGTCTCTAGGATTGGATGGCCTGCCCTTCGAGCTGAGGTGTGGGGACGCTACTGAGAAATGATCCGAACAAGAGGGAGATTGTTGATAACTTTAGGCCGGTAACTCTGCTAAATACAGATTACAAAATTTTGGCCGAGGTATTAGCAAAGAGGTTGGCGCTTGTCGTTGACAGACTGGTAGGTCATGCGCAAACTTACGTTATTCCCAGCAGAACTACACACGACAACCTCCATCTCGTTCTTGGTGAAGAACCTGGCATGAGTAGAGCCCTGATCCAGTTGGATCAATCGAAAGCTTTTGATATGGTCGTCGATCTGTACTTGGATGCTGTCGTCAAGGCAATTGGTTTCGGTCCTGTTTTCAGAATCTGAATCGCTACAATGCACAGCGATATCTGTTCGGTAGACAAAGTAAATGGTCACCTCTCGAAATCGTTTAGTATCGCACGTTCCGTCCGTCAAGGATGCCCACTCTCATCCCTTCTCTACGTACTGCACTCGGGCCATTACTGCGGAAGCTGGAGGCTTCGGACAAAATGCTCATGACATTTCGTCCGTCTTTACGTTCTGAGTTCAAGCTCCGACAATCCTTTTGGGATTGATGAAATAAATGCCGGTTGAGCACTGACGTCAGTATAATCGACCATAACCCTCCCCATTTATTACTTTTACCACGTTTATTAGTTCTATTTGTCACTTTGTTGAAAGCAGAAGGTAAAATTCTAAATTTTAAATATCTTGCTATTTAAAATTATGTCTTCAATACAAAATGTATTTAATTTAAATCAAAGTCCTTGGAAAAGCTGGAAAATTCAGAGAAATATATATTATATTAGGTGCTTTTTGATGGGGTAAATTTTTGAAATTTTGGTTGTCTTCCTCATTGTTTAACTAAAATCGTTTATTTTAAAACTATTTCATATTCAGGAAATTCCATATGTGCATTCTACAATTTTTTTTATTTACTTCAATAACTTCTTCATAAACAGCGTTGCTAGTTAATATCCTGTTGTATTTAATACTAGCAGAGATACCCGGCGTTGCCCGTGTTACATGCAATTGAAAAATGAGACTTTTCTGTTATATTTTCTGTAAGGAACTGGAATACATATGATTCGAATTTCATCAAAATTGCACATAAGGGTTCTTTCCCTCTTTACACACCCTAAAAAATTCTAATCATGAGACATGTATCCCATACTATTGATCTTTATGCGCATATTCCAAAATTTCAGTCTTCTGGAACCTGTGAAAAAGATTTTGCTCCTGCAAAATGGAGCTCATGGAGCTCTAAAATGTGGGAATGAAGGCCCCTATTGGGGGTGGGGGTGTTAATGTCAACCAGAGAAGTTGAATTGTTGGGAATGTTTTTACTTGGGTCTTATAGTATGCCTGTATATATGTG
>NC_068981.1:71200368-71202425 GCF_001194135.2 Octopus bimaculoides
AAGTGAAAGTATTTGTCATTACAGTATCGAAATGTGATTGTTTCAGTTAGTGGAATAGTTTCATTTTTAAAGTGAAAGTATTTGACATGAGTGTTTTTGTTTCACTTTTAACACGTAATACTTAAATAGTGGAGGAGATATGATGTTGCTGTGGGCTCGAACTATGCAAGAAGTTAAAAAATTTTTTTGACTAAAACACAACCGGAACCCTAAGTAAGACATGTGTAAAATTTGAATGAAATTGGTTGTGTAGTTCTCGAGTTTTAGGGAAACACACACACACACACACACAGACAGACAGACAGACACACATTCTCATTTTTATATATATAGATGATGTGTCTTTCTAGCTGTGTGATTGAATTCTCTCTGATCTAGAAACATTCTCAAGTTTGTTTGATCTTCCATTCTGCTAAAAGCAATATGTAATTGTTATGGGAACACTGGAGTTAGAACATACAATCCGCACCTCTCTAAACTTTCGCCTTAGACCTTATTTATCAACATAAGAAACAGCTTTATAGGAAATTGCAATCTTTTAAATGTGAATGGTAAATGTAAAAGAGTTGAAGGGGAATCCAAGAATTCATTAGCATTTTTCTTGCTTCATGGCCGCAAACAGTTTGCAAACACTCGAGAAAATTCTACGTAGCGCTGAGGTTGTATACCGAGAACCATTACAGTGGCCATTTCTGCAGTCTAATGTACGGAGAAGCGTTACACCAGCGCCTATCTTGATTTTGCTGATGCAACTTATATATTTAGGGATTTTAAAACTTATGTAGGATAAAAAACAAATTGAAATTTTTTGCCTCGTGCCTACGCCTATCGGTGTAATTCTGTTGCAAGTTTATTTCCAATTTCTTAGTTTATTTGATTAACTTAATCGTTTTTGCTGTTAGGATAGTTTATGAAGACGTTCATTGTTCATTTCCATCGTGTGTTACTAGACTGGCATAAATAATTCATTGTCAAGAAATGACAAATTACGGTTAGCTCTGGAAATGACGTGTCAGTATTAACAATATTTGAAGTAATTCCTTCGCCTAGTTCTAGTAACCAGTTTGGATGGTCGTTTAGCCGATTATATGCAGCAAAATTATTATGGTCTAAGTATATGTGAACTCTCATATTTGTCTGGATTTTCAAAACTTCATATGGAATCCAAATCGAAAACCTTTTAATGCAATCATCAATAACTCAAAATCGATTACCATGACTCACTCCTGGAAAATTTGCTGAAAATTACCGAGGACTTACACTTTGTAGTATGCAATTGAAAACTTCGTGATGTCAGTGCCATATTGGGGTTTCGTCCCACACTAATAAGTGAATATTAAGCAGAAGACTATCAGTTACTTCATGAGGAGATATTTGGCAGGTTGATGTAGATTTCATCAGATTGAGAAATTTGAAGCAAGATTGCACTGTCCGTCCAGGTTTCAATAGTGTAGCTGCAATACTTGATGAAGGTGTAACAAGCGCAATTTGGCATCGTCTACATACATAGGACAATAACAGGTTCAGCAGGGAAGACTTATGTGTTCCTCCCGGAGCATCGATGAATAACAGGTCACCTTGATTGTTGTCTTTATTTTTTATTGGCTAAAAATAAAACCTCTGCTCATTTTTGAGCATATTTATGCGGTCATTTAAATAGATTTTGGTTAAAGGATCTATTTTATCTCGATTAACAGACATATTCTTATCCACTCATTGTAAGGAATTACGCGTCAAATATTAGCCTCGTTGTCCCTGTTTCTTATTCCTTTAGTCTCAGTTTAACCTCTTTCAGCAGGACTTCGCTGATAATACTATGGAAAATGGTAGTCATGTTTATCAAAGTGCGTGATAGATCACAGACAGACGGAGAATCACAGCTCAGACTATATTATAGATTTTCATCATCATCATCAGCAGCAGCAGCAACAGCACCATCAGCAGTATCATTATCAACCATGATTCTACTCCCCTCCCCTTGTTACAACAATTTTTCTCAAATTCATTATCCCCAACCTCTTCCTTTATATATATATATATAAATATATATATATATA
>NC_068981.1:71203166-71203813 GCF_001194135.2 Octopus bimaculoides
AAATATGAGTTAGATGTTATTCAACCATCTAAGGGATAAATGTATCCGTAGACACTACTGGTGTATGACCTCAACATGTACAGTCCTAGCACCGACTGGTATTGAAAGCGGAAACGGCCGTAAGAAATGTTATGCCATAGAAATGTTATGTTTTGTATTAAAAAATAATCTACAGATGTAGTCCCATTTGTTTGTCTGTTGATCAAAAGTTTTCTCCTTTTTCTGATTATTTAAACTTGATTCCTAATAAACTTTTTTTTATTCTGTTGTTACCTGTACCCTAAAAACATAGTGTGCTTGCATATCCATGCCCATGGCTAGCACAGGTAACTGATACAGATAGTAAATACAGATATCTTTATCTCTTAGCCGGTTACTACAACCGTTAACTCTGCTTATCTTTGGCATATTTATATATATATATATAACAGACATTTATTCTCCTCCATAGTTTCAAAACACTTTCTGGGCGAAATTTTGAATTAACATTCACATTTTAATAATGATATATCTCTACTTCACTTACTGAGTTAATGTCGTTTTAGTTGTCACAGTTAATTATGAAGACCTGCATTAATATATAAAGAATGTGTGTGAGTATGTGTGTGTGAGAGAGAAAGAGAGAGAGAGAGAGAGAGAGAGAGAGA
>NC_068981.1:71203823-71218597 GCF_001194135.2 Octopus bimaculoides
AGAGAGAGAGAGAGAGAGAGAGAGAGAGAGAGAGAGAGAGAGAGCCTTCAAGGATGATTTATTGCAAAATTGAATATTCCAGTTCGTTTCGACTATGAAATGTGCTCGAATAAATCCAAGCTTAGGTTTCTTTCAGGAAAGCGGAAATTTATATAATTTTCAATATACTTTATATACACTGAATTTATTGACAATTTCCGAAGTTACCCTTGCAATTGATAACACTTTAACCGTTCACTGAATAAATCGTAATTCCAAGCTGCATAAACTGTTCATAGCAACTATATAACATCAACTCCGTGTGTTACAGGCTACATATAAATATTTTCAGGAAGTGGTATATAGTCATTTGAATTATTTCAACGCATGTACTTTTATCATATTCTATTGAAAGCTGAATTATTCGAAGTCAATGCTGCAATAATATGAGAGGAAAATACAGTTTTATCACGCCACGCAGTGCTTCTTCTAATGTCATTTCGGCTCAACTGGGACAGTGTCGGACAAAATGCTTTACAATACTTAGTCCTGGCCTTTCAAGATCTTGTTTCGGATATCGCCGCGAAAAGATTGGGCTTCCATTTTTCTAGGATCGATAATATACAGTAGCAGTCTAATACTGTATTATTACAGTTGACTGTACCCATTTTCCAGATTTTAATCTCTATACCAATTGTAAGGAATCAACTAGCAGAATCAATAGCGCACTGGGAAGAGTGCTTAACCACATTCCGTCCGTTCAAATTCCACCAAGGTCGACTTTACTTTTCATCATTTTGGAGTTGATAAAATAAGTACTAGTCGATCACTTATCCACTCCACCTAAATTACTGGCCTCGTGACAAAATGTGAAATCCGTATTAGTATACTAGAGTTGATAGGCATATAGCATATTAAAGCAAGTTCCTTGCAGTATTTGGTTTCTTCTTTTTATTGTTCAAGCATGAAATTTGTTCTTCATCTTCTGGTAGACTTTACATTTAGTACTAGTATTATTCTGAGGTCACTTCGGTCGAATAATAAACCTTAAAACTTCCTTGAAAGGTTAATATTGTGCCTGAACAAAAGATATAAATGGATTTATTTCAAAACTTGTATAAAATCTTCATTCATTCAAACGGTGCCTAAAATCATTCCTGTAAAATTTCCTATGTAAGTTATCAAAGGCAGGAAATCAAGTGAGATGTTCTTGATATTCAGAAACAATTAAGTCTATAATGGGAGGCAAGGTTCACGGTATCGGATGAATATCGCCTTAAGGGTGTTACAAAAACACCACACGCAGGTTGATGCATTACAACTGTTTTTTCTTTTTCAAGTTGATCGTCAAGCCAATATCATCACAAGCTGAGCCAAATGCAGATACAACAGATTGCAGACCTACTTCAGTATGACTGACAAGATCACAATCGTCAGCGTATAAAAGTTCCCTAATGAGTAAAGTAAAAGCCGTTTTGAATTCCAGTCAGATCAGATTAAAAACATTCCTTGTTGGTCGATAATTTATGTAAATACCCTCTTCAGAGTTTTAGAAAGCGTGTGACAACACAAAAGTATATTGCAAAAAGGGAAGGTGCATCAAGGTCTCCTTGCTTTACTCCATTTTCCACGGCAAAAGATTCAGAGATCCTACCGCCAAAATTAACTCTAGCTTCATATCTTGATGCAAAGCCCTGATCATGTTTACAATTTTTCTGGCAACCTATTTTCCTTAGAATTAACCACAGAGCATTTCGATTAACAGTATCGAATGCTTTGCTTAAATCAACAAAGCTATAGTATAGGGCAATATTGTGTTCAATGCACTTGTCTTAAAATTGTCTGATAGTAAAGATACAATCAGCTGTGCCCTTGGAGGAACGAAAACCACACTGAGACTCAGACTCTACATTTGGAACGATGAAGGTATTTAAACGTTCTAACAAAATGCGAGCAAGTACCTTTCCAACCCCAGTCAAAAGCGACATCCCACGAAGATTCCCACACAGATCCTTTGGCCCCAATTTAAACAAGGAGACTAAAATGGTATCAATCCAGTCTTGAGGCACTTTCTCAGTTCTCCAATAGTGACAAATTAATATATTTAAGAGTTCAAACATTTTGTTACCCCATATTTCAACTCTTCGCACAGATTCTATCAGACCCTGGAGACTTGTTATTCAGCTTATTCACAGCTAAATAAATGTCATTTAGAGTTGGTTCTATAACTGGAAGGTGTTCGATTTTTTCTATCAGCCTCATGTCAACAGATGATGGTCTATTGAAAAGTGCAGAAAAATGTTCTACCCAGCGCTTATGAATGGAAGTAGTGTCAGTCAGAAGCAAACATCATTTGCTGTTCTCACTGGAGCAATTCAAGAAGATTTAGGGCCATATACCTCTTTAACATAAGAGTTCAAACTCTTGGCATCATTTCTATCAGCTGCTTCTTGTGCCCCTTTTGCTCTCTCATTCCACCACTCCTGTTTAATTTTCCTTAGAGCAGTCTGCACTTTCCCTTTCAGCTTTCAAAAAGAAATGTATTGCCTAAGTTTTGTTTTTCTAAAAGTAGATCATGAATTTCTGCTCATTTATCTGAGAACCAGTCACTGGTCTTACGTGATTTAAATTCCACTGACAAACTTGCAGCCTGAAATACTTTTGTTTTGAAAGCTTCCCATAGATTGTTTGGGTCAAGATTGATACTTTCTATAGCATTGTGGAATCTTTGCAAGTTGCTTGATAATTTGAAGTTTGCAACATATAACATTTTGGGTACCTTGGGGCCAAGCTGAAGATTTTTAGGCATTATCGAAAATTTTATTTTTTCCAGCACTAGACGATGGTCACTCCAGCTCTCTGTCATGGCCCGAACGCTAGAAACGACTTTCATATCACGTTTTCTGATAAAAATATAATCTATGAGATGCCAGCGCTTAGATCTTGGGTGCATCCAGGTAGTTTTATATCTATTTTTCTGCTTAAACAGAGTGTTGGTAACAACCAGATTATTCTCAGTACAAAACGTCAAAAGAGCTACTCCATTTCTATTACATTTTCTGATCCCATGTCGACCTAAAATTGGCCATGAAACGTAATCCTTTCCAACTCTTGCGTTGAAATCTTCTAGCTTGTTGAAATCTACCACCTTGTCAGAAATTGGTACTTACCTCAATAATTGTACTAGATCATCATAAAACTGTCCTACAGTTTTATCAGAATGAAACATTGTTGGTGCATAAATATTGACAACAGTAAGAAACTTACCTTTTGTCAGTTTAATACGGCATGACATGGTTCATTCAGATATACCACTTGGAAGCTCTGCAATGGAAGATACTAATGAATTCTTGAGAGCAAACCCAACACCAGATTCTCTACGCTGAACCTTAGGTGGGCCTCTCCAAAAAATACTATATCCATAAGTAGGTTTATTTACTTCACCCTCTCTAGAGAGACGAGTTTCAGAGAGCGCAACTGTATCAAGGGAATATTTCTTGAGCTCACATGCAATAAGTGCAGTACACCTTTCTGGCCTCTTGATGAAATTATCAAGAAATGTGCGCTCATTCCAACAACCAAAATTCAAAGGATATTTATTTTTACTTCTCCTTGAAGATTGTTTGACCACAGTGGCAGGATGACGATCGGGCCCAGCCTGTGATACACTAGAACACCTGCCGAGCCAGACCTATTCCCCTGACGTTCCCAAGACTTTTTTGCCATTTTTTAAATCTGTTTGAGACATTTTAGGGTAAGTTACAAGTGCATTTTAGGTTTCTGCCAACCAACCACTTCAATGATTTTACTATGATTTGGTGTACCGAAAGTACCTGTGCAGATGAATCATTTTCAGCGGGTGTAGCTTGCACTGCACTATCCCCACCTATTATCTCAAGAAGACTTTCGACGGTGTGACATGAAAATTGACAAAGCCAGGAACTTCCAAGGCTTCAGGTTTTATTTTGGAGATTTCCTACTCCTAGGTAGATTACCAAAAACAAGGTTAAAAAGCTTCTACCTGCCCATGAGGTAAGCTATTCCATTCCAGACACCAAACCAACACTCAAACACTCTATAAAGTGATCAAATATCACTCCGGTGACCGACGCGGAGTAGCTCATTCATACATAAAAAATACGATACGTGATTTGGAAATATAAATAAGAATTAAATACAAATATATATAAATATAAAAAGTAAAAGATATGCAATTTAAGACAATAATAAAGTAAGATTTAAATATAAATAATATATATATAAAAGTAAAAATATACATATATATACGTATAAGAAAAAAACGATATATACATATTTACAGATATTTTGCTGGATGGCCGTTGACTGCTCATGAGTTCCTCCGCTCTTGTATGCTACTGGTAACATGTAATCCAGTACAATATGTCGCATGGTCGGGTCGTCGGTGACTATACTGGCAATCCCACTAATTTTGCTTGGTAAGGAGGGTGTTGTTGGACACCCCGCAGGATGAAAAATAACACCTGTCAAAGGGTGGAGGATATATATATGTCTGTGTGTGTGTGTGTGTGTCTTTGTGCTTGTGTCTGTCAACCGCTTGAGAACCGCTTGACAGCGAAAGAGACCAACTGAATAAGCACTAGGCTTTAAAGAAATGTCTTAGGGTCGATTTGTTCGACTAAAACCTTTGAAGGCAGTGCTCCGACAATGCTGAAGTTAAATGGACTGACACATGTAAAAAAAAATAATAATAACTTGAAATATGAAAAGTTTTTGAGATTGGAAAAGTATGAGGAGGAATTTTACGACGGTGAGATTTGACCTCAGTATGTAAAACAACGTAAATGCCACAAAGTACTCCTTCCATTGCTCGAAACGATACTGCTAGTCTACTGACTTCTGCTAAGTAATATAAATGGAATTTAAAAGTGCACTGACAAATTGATTTCTTTACAACACAACGGCCCAGACTATTGACTAGTCAGTAATTTCTATTATCATGTCATACACATATGGCATTCTTCTCGTAAATTTTCAAGGTCTTATATAGTTTTTATTGATTTTTATGAGCATTACTTCTTAAAAGCGTGCATTCTAAATAATACATTAATCTCGGTCAGTTGTTTTGATAACACGTTTGTCGTTACTGCGAAGTGAAATATTATGTGATAATATCCACACATGTATATATTCTAAGTATTCATTCCCTCGTTGGTAGCCCTTCATATTAGCCTCATTCGTTCATTCGGTTATCATTGTACTTTGTGGCACTTGAGGCGACAGCAAGATCGTTCTACCTTCTTCCTTGAAATCTTGTTCCATTGTTAACTCTCTGCTTTGAAGATCTATTGTTATTTACATTATTTATATTATTTACATTTCATGGATATTTGTCCGCATCTTGTTTGTTGTTAACACAACGTTTCGGCTGATATGCCCTCCAGCCTTCATGAGGTATCTTGGGGAAATTTAAAACCTGGTTTCTCATTCCTAAGGTATTTTTCAATGTTACTATTATTATTATTATTATTATTATTATTATTATTATTATTATTATTATTATCATTGTTGTTGTTGTTGTTGTTGTTGCTGTTGTTGTTGTTGTTGCTGTTGTTGCTGTTGTTGTTGTTGTTGTTGTTGATGTTGTTGTTGTTGTTGTTGTTGTTGTTGTTGTTGTTGTTGTTCACTGCTTGGAATCGAATTCGGAATCTTGGGTAACCACTACTCCATATGCCCGTGGGCAATTATGGAGTGAATTTTAGGGCTTATAAATCTAATATTTTTCTATCCTTCCTTAATACCGATTCCCATATGCTGCTCATATTTGCACCCGGTCTGCTTAGGAGGTTGTTGTGTCCTAGCATATGTGCTGCTTCTTTTAGTTGACGTATATTCCAGTGATGTTCTCTGTCTATTATTTTAACTTCATCCCACAGGGGGAGGTGGTTTCCATTTTTCCATATATGATCAGCTATACCCGATTTATCAACATCTCATGTCACAGCTTTGCGATGTTCGTCTACACTTATTTTGAGAGGGCGACATGTTTCGCCTTTGGATAGCCTACCACAGCTGCATAGGATGGAGTACACGCAGTCTTTGGTCATATTCTCTTCTATCGGTGGTTTTACTCGAAGGAGATATTTGCGAAGTGTTGTATCACTTTTGAATACTGTCCTGATGTCATATGGGCCGCATATCTTTTGTATCTTTTCGGAGAGGCCTTTCACATAGGGCAGACAGACTGTGGACAGTTTATTGGCCTCATCCTCTCTCTTCTTCATAATTGGAGTGGATAGTATACTTTTGGGGTAGTTGTGCTTAACAGATCGTTATTGAGCTTGATCATTTCTTCGTGGTGTGCATCACGATCGCTACTTATATTCTTTGCACGATGTTTTAGGCACTGAGCAGTCCCTCTCTTTAAACTGTATGGATGGTGAGAATTGAGGTTGAGGTATCGTCCAATAAAGGTCGGCTTGCGGTATACGGATGTCCTGAATCCATACTTGGTGCGTGTTATTAATACGTCCAGGAATGCCAGCTGATTGTCTTTTTCCTTTTCCATTGTGAACTGTATGGATGGCTTTATTGAGTTCACATGATCTAACAGCACTTGGACATCTTTCTGGTGGGGCCAGAGTATAAAGGTGTCATCAACATATCGTAGCCATTGTGTTAGTTTTAGTGGTGTTGATTCTAAAGCCAAATTCTCAAAGTATTCCATGTATATATTGGCTATTAGCGGTGATAATGGTGAACCCAGAGCTAGACCCTCTTCTTGTCGATATATATCAGTGTCCATACTGAAGTAGGTAGTTTCTACGCAGAAGGTCAACATTTCCATCAAGTTTCTTATTGGTGTACTACTGCGTTCTTTTAGATGGGTGTCTGTCACTAGTTTTTCTTGTATCACCGATAGTGCTTCACCAGTCGGGACTTTGGTGAACAGACTTACCACATCTAGACTCACCATCTTGTTGGATTCAGTGGGGGTATCTTTGATCAATTTTGTGAAGTGGGTGTAATTCTTCACGTACGATGTTGACTTTCCTGCTAATGGACTGATTATATCTAAAAGGAAGCGGTTCAGTGGATGACATGCTGAACCTCTACAGCTCACTATAGGTCTTAATGGAATACCATCCTTGTGAATCTTAGGGAGACCGTACACGTGTGGTAGTTTACTGTGGTGTTGAGTCAGTTGTCTGTACTTCATTAGTGTAAAGTGATCCTTGTTCTTGATCAAGATCTGTGACAACTTCCTCTCTGTTTTCAAAGTTAGATCTTTCTTTTCTTTGCTGTAGCTACCATCACTTATAAGACTTGCCAATGTTTCAGAGTAGTCAGACTTGTTCATCACCACTGTAGCATTTCCCTTGTCCGCTGGAAGTATTATGATGGAATTGTCACTCTGTAGTCTTTTGATAACGAACTTTTCTTCCTTAGTGATGTTTGGTTTAGGAAGTTTTGCTTTTTCTAGTACCTGTCTCACTTTCCACCTTAGTTCATCTCACTGAGCTTTTGGTATCTTTATGGCTGTTTCTTAAATAGGGGCTATTATGTCCAAGTAAGGAATACGCTTGATGGTTGTCGCAAAGTTGAGACCTTTGTTCAGTACTGCTTCTTCAGAGCTTTCTAGATGTCGGCTACTTAAATTAATTACTGCTTTCATAGGTGGGTGATGGATTTCAGTCTTCATTCTCTGTCCTTTGAGTTTCATAAACTTCTTAATCTAGCGTGTCTTTACCATTTCAAATTCTTTCATGTACGACTTTTCTAGATCTTGTTGGATTCTCTTTCTATCATCATCTCTGGTTATTTTCCTAAGTAATGAAGATAACCACTCTTTGATTTCGTTATTTAGTTGATGTTTTTTACCAACGGTTGTAATGGATCCTCTCACAGACGAGCGCATGTCCTGCCCTTTCTGCTACTCTTTTAGCTTTATGTGAATCGACTGGTGTCATTATATTCAAGCCACGTTGTATTAACTTTGAGTCTCTACATCTACATAAGAAAGTTACATGGTTTGAAAAACGAGCTAGTTTTTGATGGAGTTTCTCTATATATCTCCATTGAAGGCTAATGTCGGCTCCGTACCGACTAGATAATACAGTTCTATATTTAAGAGATGAGGAATTCTGTACATTATTTACATTATTTACATTTCACGAATATTTGTCCACTACGCCATATGCCCTGTAGGCATATGGCGTAGTGGTTAAGAGCGTGGGCTACTAACCCCAATATTCCGAGTTCGATTCCAAGCAATGACCTGAACAATAATAATAATAATAATAATAATATCGAAAAATACCTTGGGAATGAGAACCCAGGTTCGCAATTTCCCCAAGATACCTGATGAAGGCTGGAAATATCAGCCGAAATATCAGCCGAAATGTTGTGTTAACAACAAACAAGATGAGGACAAATATCCGTCAAATGTAAATAATGTAAATAATGTACATAGTTCCTCATCTCTTGAATATAGAACGTTTTTGTTATTGTTCTCCGCCACGTTTCCTTTGGTCGACCACGTCTTCTTTTACCTTGTGGAACCCATTGCAAAGCGATCCTAACAATTCATTTCGGTTTATAGCGACATGACCTAGACATTTCCATCTCCTTGCTTCAATAGTTTCACATTAGCCTTGATATGTAGTTGGTTATTCGAGTTCATATATGGCTAGTAGATCTTCAGAATGTTTGGTAAACATTTATTTTGAAACACCTCCAATTTATTTTCAATACTTTTGGTTGTTTTCCAACTTTTGGATCGATAGATGAGGAAACTAAGAGTGTTGCTTCTGTAAAATCATATTTTGGTGCTCTTCCTGAGTATTGATGATTTCCATATTGAGTTTAACATACTGAATGATTGGTTGGCTTTGCTGATTTTTGTACTTATTTCATGAATGCAGTCTCCATCCATTGTAATTTTGCCTAGATAGTTAGATTCGTCAACATTTGCGATTGGTTTGTCGTTGATTTTGAGACCTAATGTGTTGGCTATTTCACTAAGTCTTTCAGATTTGTCTTGTAACTCTTGAGTTGTGTATGAGAACAAACAAATGTCGTCTGCATAATCTAAATCTTCTAGTTAAGCTGTATTCTATTCTATACTTCATTTATATTCTTCTGTCGTTCTTTGCATTAACCAATTCACGGTCAATGAAAATAAGACTGTTTGACTCCGGTTTTGATTTCGAACGGAGTTTGTTGTTGTGTATAACTTGACATACGAAGTTTTCAAACGAATCATCTTGACTAATTTGTGTGGGAAACCATAGAGTCTGAGAATTTTCCAAAGTGTATCTCGGTGAAGTTTATCGAAAACTTTTTCAAAGTCAACAAACAGCATGCACAAAGATGAGTTCCATTCATAGGATTGTTCGAGTATTTGGCGAATTACAAAATATTGTCGGTACATGATTTTCTTTTCCTGAATCCAGCTTGCTCTTGGCGAAGTAACCGGTCTACTGCTACCGTGATGCGCTGTAACATAATTTGGGTGAATATTTTACCGGTGATTGATAATAGAGTGATTCCCCCCCAATTACTACAATTTGATGCATAACCTTTCTTCGATAATTTCACAATGAGTCCTTTTTTCCAGTTGTTCGGTATTTCCTCATTAATCCAGATATTTTGTAAATCTTTTGGAAAATAATTGGTAACGTTTTGACCTCTGCTTTAAGCCTAACTTTGACCCTAACTTCATCTAATCCTGAAGTTTTGCCAGTTTTTAAATTTATGATTAGCTTTTACGACTTCGGTTAGTGTGAACTCTCCAGTGTTGATTTCCAAGTCCTTATCCGCTTCTTTTATTATCATATTAGCCTGCCCTGATATAACTCCAGTCACATAACTCTTGATTTTATGCGTATGAAATGTCTGAGTACTTCCAGTAAGATATTCACCCAAATTACTTTATCTCAACAAAAAGCAATGCAGTTAATCAAAGTATGCACCTAAATTATCAACACAGTTTTGCCATTTTATCAGTAGCTTATTTATATTAGCAGCGAAGAATTCTGGAGAGCAAGACGTGATGAAATCACGAGAGGCTGTTTTCGCATCTTCTTCAGATTTCTAGTTTTTCCTTGCAAGAAGTTGTCTAATGCTTGGAAAACTTGATAATCTGTTGATGCGAGGTCTGGTGAATATGGTGGACGACAGAGTACTTCTAAGTTCAGTCCCTGTAACTTGAGTAGCATTTTTTGTGCAGCATGTGGTCGGGCATTGTCTTGCAAGAGAATTGGCCTGTCTCTATTGACCAATCTCAGTTGTTTTATTGCAAGTCCACTCATCATTTCATCCAATTGATTTACTAGGTCTCATGAAGCTGTAGTGAATGACACCAGCGCTGGACCACCAAACAGACACCATTAGCTTTTTTTTATGAATATTCTTTTTTGGATTGTATTGTTGTACTTCGTCTCTATCCAACCACCGTGCTTGTTATTTTTGAAAAGAATCTATTTCATCACACGTAACAAAACGATGCAAAAATGATTCGTTTTTATGCCATGACAGCAAAGAACAGCAAGTTTTAAGACGATGTGTCAGTTGATGCTCGATCAGTTCGTGTGGTACCCACTTGTCCAGTTTCTTTACCTTGCCGATTTGTTTCAGATGGTCCAATACAGTTGGAATCGAAACATCAAACTTTACTGCTAACTCACGCGTGGTTTGAGATTTCCAGCTTATCATTATCCACCTTTGTCTCAGGTCTACCACGGGGCTGATTTTCAAGAGTGAGATCACCAGGCCAGAACTTCTCAAACCATCAACGTACAGTGCGCTCATTCGCTACATCTTCATCAAACACGTCATTGATGTTTTGAGCTGTCTGGGATGCATTGGTTCCACAACGGAATTCATATTCATAAACAACACGAATTTTTTATCCATCTATGGGTTCACAAAAATTGATTTACAAGAGAAAACTCACAATATAGTCAAACACCATGAATTACATTTCGAAAAGTGATGATGTAACTTTTCAATGTTGTAAAACAAAGAATTGTCAGGATAAAATATTTGAGTTAACGACTGTCAAACTTGATGCATAAGAAAATCGGACATTTCATTCTTAATGACCTGATAGCTATATATATTAAAAGATTAATACGGAAGACAGAGCGTAACTAGAAGCATTTATAAGCACAACAATCATTTCAGTTTCATGATGCATTGCTCACTACTGGGCGTCCAATGATGTAATAACACCAGATTCAACGCATATATATGTATATATATACATATACATACTTCCATTCATATATATATATATATATATATATTAGGGATAAAAATCGAAATTTACAGGTAACAACTCAATTAAATTCAATTTATTAAAAATTAAAATTCGATTAAGTTTCACAGTATAAAATATAAATATATAGTTTTAGAGACAAGAACCAAAGTTCATAAACTAATCCATGAAAATCCACAGTCACATATAGAAAAATTAATAAGTAAATGCACGATAAATAAGTATAATATAACACAAAGTAAATATCATAAGATAATGATAATAAAACGACTACACGTGTTTCATAACCAAATTTTCAAATAGAAAATAAAAATATTCAAATCGATTAAAACGATCGAAAATCAATTCTATTCAAAACTATAGCTAATCTTCAGGTCAAAATACAACAATAATAATAATAAAAGAATGTATATATCAACCAACAATATATAACAAATGAATGTATATAAAAATACTTATTATATTAAGATACAAAAATATTATTAAAAATATCAAAAATTATAAACGTGCCATAATTATAAGACGTTCCTAGCCTCTAATATAACACGTTCCTAGCTTTGAGTAAAAGAAAATAGAGGAGGATCAGTTAATTATGATTTTATTTAATATATTCCCCTCTCAGATTCACACACTTATTGTAGCGGTCCTTCAGTTTTTCTAAGCCCTACAAAAGAGATCGGAAGTATGGGCCTCCAAGCAGGCATTTCGCTATATTCGTAAAGTCAGGAACTTTTCAGCACTCCCTGGTATATATGTGTGCGTGTGTGTATGTGTGTGTGTTTGTGTGTGCGTGTGTATGTGTGTATGTGTGACTTTATGTATGTTCTATGACATATTTGGGTTACAAATAGCTAATTATTTGCTGCATTAACAATTAGATAATTATTAGAATTAATAATCAGTAAATTTTCTGCATAGAGTTACAGAATTTTCAACTCTAACAATTACTACCTGTTCACACCTTCGCATAATTTGTGCATCACATCGATTGTTATATAAACAATGTATCAAAGGTGTTAACGCTGATCGACAAGACCACAGAGGAATGTGGTCAAACTTCAGTTGGTGGGGGGGGGCGTTGCTTGGACTCTACCAATTATAGCCTCTAAAACGTGTTTGAGATAGATTAGTTATATACACTAATATTGTATTATATATGGTTCTCTGTCTCTGTGTGTGTGTGTGTGTGTGTGTGTGTGTGTGTGTGTGTGTGTGTGTGTGTGTGTGTGTGTGTGTGTGTGTGTGTGTGTGTGTGTGTGCCTGTGTATGTGTGTGTATGTGTGTCTATCTGTGTGTGTGTGCGTTACAGTGTACATGTATACGTGACATAGATACATACAGAATATATGTGTGTGTGTAGTTAGACAGACAGACGAGAGACAGACAGATGATAGATAGATAGATAGATAGATAGATAGATAGATAGATAGATAGATAGATAGATAGATAGATAGATAGGGAAACAAGCATAAGAAAGGGAGAACTGAGTGTATATTTTTAGATAGATAGACAAACCGACAGGCAGCTAGACAGGCAGACAGACATAACAGTGAGAGAAGTGGATATATTCATTTTTGATACAACTCGGAATATATAGTGTAGAGAATTTTTGTACTAGATTATAGTATACACAATTATAATACAACGTATAGTTTCTGTAAACATAAATTATCTCAAACTAATAATTGCCTCGGTTTTTTAATTGTTTACGAATACGAAGCAAAAGAAAAATGGTTCTGCTTAACAGATTTATTTTCTCGATTACCAAGATATTCTAAAACACCCTGAAATTTCTCACACGTTAGGGAATTCTCATGTCATTTATAATCAGTATTTTTTATAATAAAATATGTTAAACTACGTTTATTTCTACGAGTAGTCGTAAATTTGGTCTTCAAGTCGTAACATTTTCTAAAGAAATCATTAGTTTCTAATTACTTGAAAGTCGTTTCCTCTTTCAAATATTTGATATTGAGGCCAATTAAATATGACAAAGGTGTTAGGGAAAGAATGAACAACGCATTGACAAATATATGAATTTCAATCAGTATGTTTAAATTGGCATTGATTTTACCCTTTGAATCAATATTCTTTTGCACTATTGGCAAAATGTTGCCTTCTTTAAACTTAAAACTATCCTTCTTTACTAACGAACTTAGATATGTTCACACTTTTGTGGGGTGTTTCTTATGGCTTTGGCAGAGACGAAAGACCGAAGCGTATGTCTTTTTAGTTGAAAGTACTGAGAAGAGGAAAGTTCTTTTCGGACCTAGACCTACAAGAATGCTTGTAATAGAGTACTATCCATAAAGTACCCATGGCTGAAATGGAAACACTTTAAACCTACCACTCAAAAGAGAAGTGGATCATTCAACAAGCTTCTTAAAGTTTTTTTTCTGGCAAATTTTACTCAATCGAATGAGGCCAATGTAGAAGATACTTACCAAAACTGTTGTGCTGTTGAATCAAATCCGAAACTATGTAGATGCAAACAGAATTTCTTAATGGCATACACTCGTTAATGTGCTCTTGAATCATTCATTGACTTTGATTATGCACGGGTGCTTCTAGGTTGATTGATATGCATGTATGTAAGAACGTGTATAGATGTCATAACTGAAATATATGGTATTTGAATATACATTCATACATTCTCTTATAGGTTTCTCTTGGTTATATTTTGCTGACAGCTAACACGTTTACTGGACTAGGAGTACCACAGTAGACAATTTTGATACAATAATGAGATCGTCAGACTTTGCCCAAGTCACTGAGCTTTTGGGCCTATTTTTATTATCACAGATTAAGAAGAATTTTCCTGAAATATGCGGAGGATTATATAGGGATAATGCCCTATTTACAACTACCAAATTATTTGGACCAGCTGTTGAATGTATAAAGACATTACAAAAATTCTTGAAAAATTATTATAATGTCCACATTTTATTTGAAACTAATACCAAGACTGTACATAACTTTAACCTTCAACTCTTATTATATTTTGTACTCACCTTAAAGTATCACCGCTAAGTGTTTTGCGTTCTATTTAAACACTAAAGTATCTATTTTATTTCATGTGCCTGAACAACATATACTTTCGCTCCAAACTTCAAATTAAAATTTCAGAAAAGAATCTTGAACATATTTAAAAATTTCTGAAGAGCTTTTAAATCTTCTTAAGCCATCTCTGAAGAAAGAAATATGAATAACTGAGACATAGAGAGAACTCTACATATATTTAAACGCATATATGTGTACATGTATATGCCCACACATCTGCGTGTGTAAAGTCGTACTTATACGAGTGTGTATGAGTGCGTAGACGTACATTCACGCATGCGCGCGCACGTACAAACAGGTACACACACACACACGAACGCACACATGCACACTCCAGAGAAAGCGTGACAGGAAGTTGCTTCTCTTTGTTAAGTTTTTTTTGTCTTTTTTCTCCTTGTATGAACGTTTTTACTTAAATATTGTGTCATTTTCAAATATAGTCTTGTCTCTCAGCTTTAAGCTTCTTGTAATATAT